>NC_071354.1:68826043-69126043 GCF_943734655.1 Sabethes cyaneus
CACAGCAGATCTTCTTTTTCTAGTATCTGTCATATAGTGCCTAAAGCTGTATATAATTAGCTATACATTTTTGACTCGTCTATGAAGCGCACTTTTGCCCCGTCCGTGAATCGCACTTTTACCCCGCTAGGCGCTTGACGGGGTTAGATTAAATTATGTAAAAGCGAAATATATTTTGTAAATTCTTTTCACCGTATTTACAAAACAGATATGTGAGTGATGTAAAACGCTGCTACAAATTTTCAACAAGTAATATCCTCCTGTTGATATCGTATTTGCCGTATAACGAAAAATAACATCAAAACCGCCCTAAAATAACGTTTGCACATAACTCAGCAACTATGATTCGTAAACAACCAAAGTTTACGTTAGATTCAAGCTGTCAAAGTAGTCACCAATCCATGCCAATGTAGGCAATTTACTCGGAATATGCACCGATAAATCATTTTATCGCACTTTTACCCCTCCTTACTCTACTTAATATTTTTTGAAACATAGTTCTTTTACAATTGACGAAGGGACGATAAAAGAAAGTAATGACATTTTAGAGTGCAGAAGAAGGAGCGGAAAGATGAAACGGGGGGGGCTTATTAGTAACTACGCTTAACAAGTGATCATTGTGATTGTTACCTTTTGTCCAATGCTGAAAGATGTATGGGCCGGACCAAACTATAATCTGAGATTATAACCGGATTCGAACTCACAACACCCGCCAGGGCATGTGGCTCGCTGGTACTAATGTACCTTTAAACCATAGAGGCGCTGGACAAAAGGAGACTGCACAACCACCTACCCCTTATTAGGCGCGCATATTCAAACTCCACCATCGGTGGGTTGGGTTATTTACAGACACAAATTGTGCCTCTTCCTCGATCTATTGTCAATCGAACCACCGAATTGAGAAGTTTTAATCTAACTGCTGCCTTGAGGAACTCCAAACACCGAAGAAACAGTTCAGCTTGGTCTATATTTTTGAAAATTCAAAATTAACATGGTTACAAGATAATCAAAGAGAAAAATAATTGTGCACGGAGTCATTTTAAAAATCCATTAGCGTCAACACGGGAACTGGCAACATTGCAAATGTAATCCTGAAAGTGCTGTGGTGCAAGTGATTGAAAAGTAAAAGAACAAGGAAAATCTCACGATGGAGCATCAACCCTTTATCGTCAATTGTGGTTGAAATGCATTTGGAATGCATTTGGATTCCGACAACTTATGTATAATTTGGCGAAAAAAATGAAGCTAATTTACCTCTGGGAAGGCTAAAAGTAAGCAAGTAGACAACCCAGTCGAAGTCCTAAATAACAACCAGTGCTGCATTACAGAAATACAATATAACGACAATGAAGTCTAGTTCATCTCAAAAGAGCTAAATCCACCAAACTATCTCCAGCTCCGTCCAAAAGACAAGTGTTGAGTGATAATGAAGCGACAACTGAAGACCCCCTTTCGTCTTGATAAAAATTAATAAAAAAAATTACGTTGGACCGCGACAAAATCAAAGACAAGTAAAACAGAAAAAACAACACACCCGGCGTGGTAAAAAGACACCAGCGTGCTGATCGACGGTCGGCACCGATTGTCAAGCTCCTACCACAATGCAGTCGCTAATAGTCTATCTTCTCAGTGGTAGAAGCAGAAAGAGCAATCAAATAAAAATAATTACCGTCGGCAGGTGCAGCGTATGGTGTGTGTGTGTATGAATGGTTAGAGTGGAATGATCGAAACTAGATGTGAAATTATAATTTATATAGGCTGTCGAGTACTGATAGTTTAATTGTTAAAACACTTGAGCGCAAACCGAGAGAGTGTGGGTTAGAGTCCCACTCAGTAATTGAACTACGCAATATATTTGTGGTCCCACATCGAAGTTTCGCAATATCATTCAAGTCTGCCATTCTTCCTCACCAAATGCTCCTCCACCTTTAATAAAAACGACCTACAAAATATGTAAAAAGTTCCAAGAATTTTATGAAATTTAGTGCTCGTGCATAGTCAGTAGATTTCTAAACGAAAACAATATTTAAAACATATTCGCTCCGACATTTCAAGAAAATTAGCATTTTCTTCTTCTTCAGCAGCATAGAGCCGGGGTGGCTCGTGCTGTTTCCAGCACTCGTCTCTATTCAACTCGGTCTTGGGCCACTCGTCGCCAATTTCCTAGTCGTCTTAGAAGTCGCAAATCGCTTTCGACCTGGTCGAGCCATCGTGCCCGTTGGGCCCCCCTGTTCCTGGTGCCGGTGGGGTTGTTGAAGAGGACTATTTTCGTCGCACAGCCGTCCGGCATCCTTACGACGTGTCCGGCCCACCATAGCCTGCTAACTTTCGCTAGATGTACGATGGGAGTCTCCCCAAGCAGTGCCTGTAGCTCGTGATTCATACGCCTCCGCCTTTCTCCGCTTTCAGTTTGTACTCCGCCAAATATCGTCCGCAGCACTTTCCGCTCAAACACGGCAAGGGCGCGTATGTCCTCCGTAAGCAGCGTCACGGCTTCAAGTCCATAACTACCGGTCTAATAATGGTTTTGTACATTGTTAGCTTCGTGCGGCAGCGTATGCTTCCTGAACGTAGCGTTTTACGAAGGGCAAGGTAGGCTCGATTTCCCGCTTGGATGCGCCGCTGGATCTCCTTACTAGTGCTGTTGTCCGCGGTCACCAGCGATACCAAATACACGAACTCCTCTACCACTTCTAGTTCGTCGCCGTCAACGGTTACCGTCCGTGGCAGGCGCGCTTTGTTTCCTTTGAGCCTCTTCCTTTCATGTATTTGGTCTTCGACGCATTTATTTTTAGCCCAATTCTCCTAGACTCCGCTTTCAGTCTGGCGTAGATTGCCTCCGCCGTCGCAAAGTTCCTGGAAATGATATCGAAGTCATCTGCAAAGCCTAGAAGTTGGCTACTCTTGGTAAAAATCATACCTCTCGTTTCGATGCCCGCTCGTCGGATCACCCCCTCAAGAGCGATGTTAAACAGCATGCAGGATAGACCGTCACCTTGTCTCAACTCTCGCCGCGTCTCGAAGGGACTCGAGAGTGTCCCAGAGATGCATATGAAACACATCACTCGATCCAATGTAGCTCTGATCAATCGCGTCAGTTTGTCCGGAAAACCGTACTCGTGCATTATTTGCCATAGCTTGTCTCGATCGACTGTATCGTATGCTGCTTTGAAATCAATAAAGATGTGATGCGTGCAAGATTTCTGCAAGATCTGTCGGATAGTAAAAATTTGGTCTGTAGTTGCGCGAGCCCCCATGAAACCCGCCTGATAATTCCCTACGAAACCTTGTGCTATCGGTAACAGCCGGCGTAACAGGATCTGGGAGAGTACCTTGAAGGCGGCGTTTACCAGCGTAATACCACGATAGTTGCAGCAGTCTAGCCGATCACCCTTTTTGTAGATGGGACAAACCACTCCTTCCATCCATTCCTCCGGTAGCTTTTCCTCCTCCCAAATCCTCGAAATAACCCAGTTTGCGAGAATTGCGAGAATGGGAAATTTTGCATGGCAGTAGGAAATTCCCAAACTTGATCTGGATGACCCTGTGATCCCGTGTTGCTACACACTTTATCTGCTAGAACAGTAGTATAGAACAGTATATAATATTAATAAGTTAACAACTTTATTTGATCATTGAAAATATGGTTTCATTGAATTAAAGTACAATATCAAAGAATAGTCCGCCAATCTATTTGGTATATTTCTTTGTCAAAGCTTTGTATCTTTAATATGAATTTCAGTTTATATATCAATCGCGAACGATGTTCCTTGCTGGGTGAGAGCAGCTTGGGCGTATCATCTGAATGGCACTTGTCGGTAGGACGATGAAGGGATTTTCGTCAACTGAGACTAAACTAACACGAAGCACCCCCTGCCAACAACCGTTCGGTAAACAATTTCGAATTCGTAAAAATCAATAGAACATGTGAAAATTTATGGCAATTTTTGTTTTATGAGTCCTCCTCGAACAGGGTTACGGGGCGCGCATTGCATGCAGACAAACGGTGGCCGGCGTGCGGGCTGGGTGCTGGTGTGCTGTAACAAGTACGAAGAAACAAAGTCGTAAAGAGACTGCCGGCTGCGTCATCTACCCGCGATTAACATTCAACTGAAATGCAAACGGTAAAACACGGTCTCGACGTTTAATTAGAAACCCATTAATATTTAATACAATTCATTAAAACCTTGCTCGTTATGCACAGGGAGAAATATAAATTCTCCTTGGGTTTCATTTCATTTCACTCACCCGAACACAATCCTAGCAGTGATTAAATAATTCTACAAGTTGGCTAAATGGAAAAGCTCTCGAGTTAGTCTAGTCAGTTGCTTTTGATTTTCGCGTTATAATTCACTGACATTACGAATCCATTCGCGTACGGCCGCCACTCGAGAATAAACCCCGGGATAACCGGGCGAAGCACAGGTCTCTCCGCCTCCCCAGGAAACGAGACCAATTAACTTTCGGTCGTCCACTAGCGGTCCACCTGAGTCACCGTAGCACGAATCCTTTCCTCCTTCCTGATAACCGGCGCAAATCATCTGCCTGGTAATGACTGCATGGTGTCGGTATGATTCTTGACAGACATCGTGATTCACAACCGGAACATTGACGGCACGTAGTTTTTGAGCGCGAAACCCAGTGCTTCCCCAGCCGGACACTTGGAGACACCGCCCATCTGCAATAGTTTCGTTCTGTTCCGGAAGTTCGGCAGCGTAAAATATTTTCCCGTCCAGTGGAAGTTCCGTTGCGAGTTCCAGCAGTGAAAAGTCGTAATTGAACTTAAACCCATCGTACAGTGGGTGTTGAATTGATCGCTTTATCCGAACCAATAATCCACCTTTCTCGCAGTAGGTGGAATTGAAGCGAACTCTGGCATATAACGGATTTTGTTCACTGTACATGCAATGTCCGGCGGTTAGAACCCAGCTCTTGCCAATGACGACGCCACCGCAGAAATGCCCGAAATTTTCATAATTAAGCGACACTTGAAAGGGAACGTCGGTGATGTTGATTTCGTAACCGCCAACTATCCGTTCGCAAATGCTTTGATCTGTACTCACAATCTTCAGGAAGTTTATCAGCAGTGAGATTATATAGATAAACTGGACCATGGTGTGGTGCATGATTCCTGGCTGTACTGCAACCAGGGGTGCCTTTGCAGCGTTATTTATAGTGCTGGACAAGTAAACCATTCGATAAAAAGATGTCACCTTATATTTATAGCCTTTGTAAAAAAACACATTTCAGACGTAACGTTTGTAGCAAACTAGGAAGGAATGCACATGCCGACTAGTAAAATCGAAAAATGTCAATGTTAATGGATTTATATAGATGTGGAATTTCATTCATTATCTAGTGCTTAACATGCATATTCGAGCGGATCGTATTTGAGTTAAAAAACTTTAATAAATTCACGTTACTAGCATACACTTTCGCTTGGACGCTTTCACTGACCAGTAATAAATTAACTCATATAGAATGATGATGATAATCCATGAGAGTGCCGATATATAAATGCGATTAAAAATTGAACTTGCGCTAAATCAATTGATCACTTGTAAACTAATAATCTCTATAGTTAAATGTGATGTAAATAATGTAAACACCCATAAAAACAGACTATAAAATATCATGCATCATTTACCGTGGATTATTTTCTCAGTATACTTCAACCACCACTCTACTAAATTACACCCTCCAGCAGAGAGGGAGCTATGGAAAATAACGTACTCCCACAGTTAGTTCTTTCCTATATAGGAATCACCCCAAATGAAATATTCAGACAACCCAATCCCCTGGATCCTGTTTTGCTAGTTAGGAAAACTAGAGACGAAAACAGATAGCTTTATACCCACTACAGGTACAGCACAGTTCGTCCTGTCTAGTGCCACGTCTGCATGGTTCGGAAAAGTTTCCGCCTCTGCCTCCGACTCTGGCCGACCGACCGCGACACGGCAGGCGCTGCTGGTTTGTTCGCCGAAAAAAATAAAAATAAAATAAAGGTGCAGAATCAAAAATACAACTGGGTCACTGACAGGCTGCTCCGCATTCATTATGTATCAGAAGGCAGGCACAGAACAGACTCCATGAATAGAATAAAGAATTTTCCTATCCTCCCGAATGCAAGGCCGAGGTGAGTCATGCTGGTGGGAAATGTGAAAAAAAAATGCCTAGCTTGCCTTGCCTAGCCTTGCCGAGTGCATTGATTACGCTTGGCTTATTCACTTTCATTATTGAAAATGTAATTGAATTTAGTCTGGTGGTAGACTGTGGACTGTGGGTCACATTATTTTGATGAAACTTGAATAGTTTAATCAGACTATTCCATATCCGTTTTGCATGTCCCACTAGGATGTCTATAAATTTCTAGTGAAATCGGTATGCTCGTGAACAACGTCCAGCGTACTTTTTATGACAAACAATTTTGTTGAATTTTTTAAAAAGGTATTTTTTCCAATAGATGGAGGGAACGGTAGAAGAAAATACTGAAATCAAAGGTATAGTATAGTATAGTATCCAACAGAGTGGGATAAGGCGTGGAGGGAAAAGAAGGGAAATTAAGTAAGAGTCATTGGAGCAACGCTTATTAAGTTTGTATAACGTTTCTCTTTAGCCAAGCTTGGGAACAGCGGATTAGAACCACAACTTTTTTTCCTGGCCCCGTGACTGGCAGATATTGATGAACTTTTAAAGCACAGGGCGCTGCGTAAACGTGACCCGACATAGTTAATTTGACTGTCATTGACCTAGTTATTAATTTTTTTGGTTTTTTTGGACGTTTATTTCACGTCATATGCTGACAGGGATGGGGGATGCATGCAAATGTAGAGCATTGCACGATGTAGCTCTTAGTCTTGAACGTCTGTTCCCATTTCAGGGACGGCTCTTGACGGTGATCTGATTCGTTTTCTTAAGCTAGCCATAATGAGTGTCTGCACTCAATGTAAGGAGCGGCTGATGACTGCGTGTGACCCAGAGCGGACGGCTGAATTGAGAAATGTGTTATCACGAACGTTAAAGCCAAGATGGTATCTCAATCATGAGATTCGTTAGCGTGATCCTAATAAGGTGACGACTACGAACAATCTAGACTCGACTCCGAACATTCGGCATGGTCTCAAGTAACGAAACAAGGCTACAGAATGTAAACTCGGTACCTGCAACAGCTGATCGCCGGATTTCAAGGGTGATGATAGACATCAACTCAATTAGCTAGAACCGCAGAAATTTGGCATCGGGGCACTGCAGAAGATCTATCGGGAAGGCGAGATGTGAAATATCCATGGTGGTATGGCCCAGCGACAAAGCCTCCAAGGGGTGGGAATGTAGTGTTAGGCAGAATGAAAGATCTCGTGAGAGTCTGAATGGAGGTTCTTCAATTATAGCGTCAATCAACGTGCACTGACTGCAGGAAGGTAGACCCGATGATCGCTCGTCAGGGGCTTTAAGATCATCATTGGTGATATTATGAACGCTCAGGTCGGTAGAAAAGCGATGTATAGATCAGCCCCACAGCCTGCAAAATGACACGAGTGATAACGATCCTTCCTTCTTTCTTTTTCTAGAAACCTAGAACCGGGGTACAACGGTACTGTATCATAATTTCTTTCCACTGTACTTGAATACCTGGCTACTATTCACCAATTCGTTGAACGTCTCGACACACGCAAATCGGTTTCAACGTGGTCGAAGCAACTAGCACGTTGGGCCCCTCTATTCCTGGTCTGGGTGTGGTACTGGAACAGAAAAAAATTCGCTGCACAGTCGTCCGGCGTCCTTGCAACGTGGCCGGTCCACCGTATCTTCCGTTTGCACTCCGCCAAAAAATCACAACTCACAACATCTTTCGTTTAAATACTTAACGTATTTCTTTCGTAAGCAAAATTCCAATCTCGAGTCCGTAAAAAACTATCAAACTGAGAAACGCGTTATACATCGTTAGCTTCGTACGGCGACGTACGCCCCTTTCACGAAACGTCTTGTGAAGGAAAAAGTAGGCCCTACTTGAAGCTTGAATGAGTCGTTGAAACTCCTTACTCGTATTACTGTCGGCAATCACCAGAGATCCCAAATATATGAAGTCAACAGCTGCTTTAAGTTCATTGCCGTGCATGGTCACTGTCTCTCTTGATCCTCTTTCTACCATATATGCGGTTTAAGACGCATTCACAAACATTGAACAAAGAAACAACTCCTTGCATTCCGCCGTTCTTCGCAAACGGGGTAGGCGTAGCTATACACATCCAACCTTTCCCTATGTATTCAAACTTTTCCAAATTCATAGGTTTCAAGCATACACGAGCTGATGTTCTCTGCTACAACGACAGTTTTAGACGACAAAACTGACCATACGTGTGAACAGAACATTTTTGGAGTCTAATTACAGTCCGCAAACTATTTGAAAGCAGCCACACAAGTATATAGAATAAAGTTCAGTACAGTTTTAACCAGAAGCCCATCAGTACTTTCCTGATCCGAAACCCGGCAATAGTGGCTGGCAAACGGCTATAACAGTGCAACCCGACCACTTTCAGTTATAGCAACTCTTATCCCTACCTCCTCGTGGTGCCAGGCGGTAATACAACCAAGTCACGGGAAAAACCAGAAACTCCCCTCTGGTTGGACCCGTGGTTGTAAACAATGGCAAACGGTGCATGGGTCTCCGTTCTGTAAGACCTGGCAGGCCTTCAAGTACGTTCCAAATTAATCGACCGGCGACCACCGGCGACTACTTCAAATGGGTTTGGATAGCAGCTTGAAGGGGGCCCTTTAGAATCAAAATGAGTCTTCTAAACAAATTTACAGCAAGTGCAGATAAGGTGGAAAATCCGTTCGCGGGAGAAGGCATCCAGCGTTCTCCACCAAGGGTGGAGAAGGATGCAACTAGAAGCGCTAGTGTGCTAGTGTGCCATGAACGGCCCAGTGCTTATCAGGGCGATGGAAAAAATAGGGACGTACCACTGAAGTGGTTGCAGCGTCACAGCAGCTCGATATAATCATCGAACTCACGTCTGGGCTCGGCAATTTCTCCAAGAACCTGAAGCAGAGCTTGCTCATGCTTCGGAGAACCTTGTGTGCAGCGACCAAAACGCACAACGACCTCGTGGCCTGATCGGCAAAAGCCCTCAGGCTAGCGGGTTGGTGGAGCCAACCGATCAACCAGCGGGAAGCTCCAAAATGAGTGGCCCGTGGATCGAGGTTAAGGTCAAGAAGAAAAAAAAAGAGAAAACTGTACCTAAACCGACAAGGAAGCGAGCGAAGTAGGGCGACGCTCTCATCCTAAAAATGGACGGGTCGAAATACTCGGAGGTTTTGAAGGTCATGAGAGGAGATCTCAGGGATCTGGGCGTTAATGTGCGGAGCATCCGACGCTCACGCACGGCCGATATGATCCTTGAGTTAAAGAGCGACGCCATACAAGTCGATAGCGGAAGGAGTGATTGGGGAGGGAGTGCAGGCACGTGCTCTCACACCAGAAATGACTCTCCAGCTTAAAAACTTGGATGAGATCACAGAAGTGGCGGAGCTCGTACAGGCTCTCAAAGAGCAAAGTGAAGTGGTGGTGGCAACCGAGGCGGACCGTCTGCGCAAGGGTCCGGCCGGGACCATCATACGATTTCCGCTGGTGGACGGAAACGAAGCTTTGAAAGCTGCTAGGCTAAAAGTGGGATGGTCGGTATGCCCACTTAACGTGCTCAAGCTTCGGAGTCGGAGGCTTGCTTCCGGTGCTTCGAGCATGGGTATAAGGTCTGGAACTGCAAGAGATCAGATAGGAGTCAATTGTACAGGAGAAGTGGCAGTGCTGGCCATAAAGCAAGGGACTGCGCGGAAGCTCCCATGTGCTTGATCTGTACCGGTAAACGGGCGCAAAGCACGTAACGGGAGATTCAAGGTGCCCGGCCGGTGTGCCGGCGACCAAGCCACGTTCATAGTGCAAGTGACATAACCTGAATCATTGCAGCACGGCTCAGCAGCTGTTACACCAAGCAGTTTCTGAATCGGCAACGGACATTGCCATCATCTCGGATCCATATCGCGTCCCTGTCGGAGACGGCAACTGAGTGTCGGATAGGTCCGGGACGGCGGCTATCTGGGCGCCAAGCAGGTTCCCGGTTCAAGAGATTGTGTCAGACGAGGGATTTACGGTTTCCAAAATGGGTGAAGTGTTCTACTGCAGCTGTTACGTTCCGACGAGTTGGTCTATCGAACAGTTTACGCGGATGGTAGACCGAGTATCAGTGCAGACAGGTCTAAGGCCGGTGGTCGGCCGGTAGAGTGGGGAAGTCGTTGCACTAACCATAGGGGTCGGATTCTACTTGAGGCTCTGGCAAAGCTCGACGTAGATTTGGCCAACGTCGGCACCATAAGTACCTTCAGTAGGAATGGTGCGGAGTCTATCATCGACGTGACATTCGACAGTCCTGGTCTGATAGGAGACTGGAGGGTAGACAATGGCTACACTCACGGTGACCATCGGGCGGTCCGCAATAATGTCGGTCAGATAACGAGGCTGCAGGCTGCGGGTAGAGTTAACACTCCAACCACCCGTGGATGGAAGACATCATACTTCGATCCCGAAGTATTTGTGGAAGAGAGTGCGATGATCGCGGTATGCCCGATCCGAACGCTGATCATTTCGTTGAGGTACTATCGTGGGCGTGTGAAGCCACCATGTCTAGGAAAAGCCGACCTGGATATGGGAGGTCACCGGTTTACTGGTGGACAGATGAAATTGCGGAACTCCGCGGAGGGTGCTTTCGGACGAAGGCAAGGCTGAATGTCGAGTGGAGTAGCATTTGTTGCTGCACGTGCAGCACTTAAAAGTGGGATAAAAGCTAGTAAACGAGCCTGCTTTGAAAGGTTATGTGCTAGTGCCAATGCAAACCTGTGGGGTGAAGCCTATAGGGTCGAAATGGCAAAGACCAAGGGCGTGATGACGCCCGCAGAGCGATCGCCAGAGATGCTGGAACGGATCATCGAGGGCCTCTTTCCGTGCCACGTGCCAAGGCCATGGCCCCAGGCCGCTGAGACGTCCCACAGCACGGCCGACGTTCCAGTGTTTCAGACCATAGCGTAAGATGGTCGGCCGCCCTACTGAATGTCTAAAGTAACGTGGGCGACGGCGGTTTAGAGGTCGAGAAGGAAGCGACGGTTACGAACGAGGAACTCATTGAGATTGCCAAGATCCTAAAGATATGCAAGGCACCGGGACTAGACGGAATCCAGAATTTGGCCATTTGACCGGCTATTTTAGAGGCTCTCGAATTATTCGGGGCAGTAATGAGGAGATGCCTGGAAGATGGCTACTTCCCGGACAGATGAATCGAAAAATCGTTTATGGAGAAGTCAAACTTAATAAGCACATTGCTACAGCTACAGTTACACACCCTGCTTGAATCTTTAATTGGCATTTATAGTTTAGTTAGAAACACTTATTAACTTGTTGGCATGGGGGAGATTTGTATCTTTTTCGACGCAAAAATGTAAGAAATCACAGTAGACAACTGATGATTTTTTTGGAAAGGAAGGTACCAAAATTATATTGGGTTGTACTATGGCAGGTGCGACCCTCGCCCTTTCGGTTGGTACCCGAATGTTTTACACACTAAAATACTGCCACCCTTTATATTAGGTAGTGTAATGCCTCGTTGTATTTTATTTTCCCAATTCTAGCTTTTCGTGTTTGCACCAGGCAGTCCTATGCGAAATTATCATTTTTTGTGTTTTGCTTGTGAAAATAGACGTCAGTGCGATAGAAACGAGCAGTGCGTTGTCGATAGGCGCTTCGGCAAATGTCGTGAAATTTTTCAGTTCATCCAATCAATCATTCTTCGCATCAGAAACTTCTTCCCTTTCCAAAATAGTTTACGTCATGATCGCGCATAGAATCTTATACGAGTAAATAAACAAGAAAAAAAAATTGATAAATTATCATCGCGGGCTGAAAGACTGTTCGTACAACTCATTATTCCGTATTTCAAACAGACAGATGGCTGCCCGAGTGTATAATCAGATCATAGTTCTTCTAACATACGCCCGAAAAAAATTTATATTAAATTTTGTAGTAGAAACAATGCATCTACAACAGTTTTTATTGTGAACATTGCAACTTATGGTAAACTTATTGTAAAAGTGCCTCAAATTCAAATTTTGTTTATATTTTTGTTTCTTATTTTATGCTATAGAATTGGCCATATTTCATTATAAAATCACTGCCCTTTTTAATTATATTTTATTTTTACGTCTAAAAAAATTACAATAAAAGGACGATAACTTTTACTATAACGAAAATTTTTGTTCGTGAAAAACTAGATTTTTTTATTGTTAAGATACTTAACTACCCGTCATTTTTATGGTAGAATCTCTGAAAACCATGAACGTTATGGTGGACAGCAATAAGTTTCATGGAGAAATTTTATTGTTTTTACTGTATTTTGTATCCTACTGTTACCATAATTTTTATCTTCGTGTTATGGTTATTTTTTTCCGGGCGGTTACGTCACTGCTTTATGTTTTAAAACTAATGATAAATTCTTCAAAGAGTGTTATGCCACGGCCATCCTGGCCCATTGGTATTGCATAAGCGCAAGCATATGTATCGACGGTTCTGGTCAACTTCTATGGTCGTAAAATAAAAACATGTGGTAATATACTAGCGATGGAGTGTACCTGTCCGGTTCCTGTGTGGTATTATATTGATTAGTCATCAATATAATAGACCCCCAGTGATCAATGCAAAAAAAGTAAATAATAATGAATAGTATATAAAGTCCCATCGAGTCAGACGTCGTCTGCGAGACTGATCTCATAAATCGGTGTTGTGCGAGAAGTGATGAACGTTGGACGTGAAATCGTATGCAGAATCGATTGCTGATTGAAGTGCAATGAAGCTATCATGCAGATGTTGTTAAATATTTATATGCTTTTGGAACCGTCATAATAAGCAGTTTTCAGACTGGTTCGAAACGATACATTTTATTAATTATTATGTGAGCGGATCAACCACAAACATATCACAAGCAGGAGCTAGCCATGTGATGGCATTTTATTTCGCATCACTGAATTCTTGATGGAATGTTAGCATTCCCAACCTGTGTTTGCATTTTTTTTTTGCAAACTATGTGGTATGCTTCTATAGAACATTATTGATATAGCATTCTGAGCTAAGCAATATTTTACCAGCACATTGCGAAAGCAATCATTGTCATTACCAATAACGACTGCATTTCACTGAACCTAATCCACACTTTTAGTAGACATATTGATTTACATGAAACAAATCCCATCGTATTCAAAATTCATTGCACCTACCGACGCAATGAATAATGAATCGAAACAGTCGAGTCGTCCGTCAGAAGTACAGCACGACGGGTCGGCCACATTCACTATGATGAATCCTGTACCTGATTGTTCGGAGGAAATATTACACCTGGGGCTTCAGAACTTGTCATCCTTTCATCCACCACGCGCTCGTTATGACAGTGTCTTAGTAACACTTTGCAATGGCCCAACACAACCGCTCGACTCAGCCCAGGAGGCTGGTTCGTCCTAGAGCGGTCGTTAATTTAAATATGATTACAATTCAAGCCGACACTGATGCTGTTATTGTGATTGAGAGATCAACGGTCTACCGAATCTAAATTATAAACAATTTTCCGTTCGTTCGTTTGGGTATCCTGTCACAGTGGGCCGCTGCTATGCTGGCGGAGCGCACTATCAAAAAGGAAATTCAATTCCAAAGTGAGGCATATCCGATCCGAGGAACGAGTCATAAAAACGTATATACTCAACCGAAATAACAAGCCAGAACCGGTTCCCGTTTTGTGAAGGAGCTAACTCATCCTGCCTGACCTAGCTAGCCGCTAGTCAGCAAGCAGACATAGTACTGCTTAAAGGGAACGTATCACTACTCTGCAGAGGATAGCTTTGAGTCCCGTTTGGCAACGAGTAGCACATCTCGTAGCGAATAGCAGCACTAGGCAATAGGTTTATGGTCGGGACATAAAATAAATTCAATATTTTACTACATTCTTGATGTTCGTCGTGCATTGGCAAGATAGCACCAACCATCAGTTCAGGTCGAGGCGTGGTAAAATGGCAAGGTTCTCGCGAAAGTGTCGTGGAGCTTTGGCTAGTTTTGCACACACATACCTATAGAATAAAAATTAGGTGGATGAATGATTGCTTAACCTACGTTAGAACGAGTGTAAGCAAGGAAAAAGTGAACCATTTATCGTTTATTGGATTGACTTACCTGGTATGTGTTATCGAAGCTGTCATACATAAAGCGGGTGATAAGCGATGTTTTCCCAACTGAAAACGAAACCGTGGAAAAAGAGAGAAGCATTAGAAATAAGATGAAGATTTATGTCGTCGGTGAAAGGGTTTCGATTGTGGGCTTCCATGCTGGTGCATGGATCTTTGTATTTTTTTCCAGACGATTACTGTTGCTTCTTCTGACACAAAATAGCCGCCGATTCGATTGCAGCTGGGAACTGTTCCCATTGAACACCGTGGCGAACGGGACGAGAACAATGAACATCGTTATTAGTGTTTTCCATTATCAGCAATGCCACCTACCCACGACAATGGATGGGCTCTTTTGTGCGCAGCGATGCCACATTGTGCAAACATGTGTGTACGAGATTAGACTGTACTAATTTTCATGGGGGCTTTACGTGAGACAATTTTATTAGAATTCAGAAAATGACCTATATAAATTGATTTAATTTATGCATTAGAAAGTTTAAAACTATAAACCGGTTAAACTGGTAACTGCAACTATAATAGCAAAGCGCCAGTGAACTTTATGGAAATGAAAGTTTCTAACAATAATGAATGATAAGTTGGCTGGAGTTCATACTAAGCCGCCTTGCGTTTTGATGATTTTACGTTATGATGATGGAGTTTATTTTTCAACATCTACTATATATACTATACAATACTAAAACTTTGCTTACGGCTGCTTTTAACAAAAAGATGCCATTCTATGGCATATATAATGACTATTTTTCCAGCTGCTCTGACTTGCAAGTTTCACCAGTGTTCTTCATGAACTAAAGCAAACCACTAACAATTATACAGTTATTAAGCATTAATCTGAAAGTTTAGCGAAAAAGTTTGTTGAGAAACATGAAAAGAAAACAAAAAGTTCCACAAAATAGGTACTCTAAGAGAAAGTAATATCAGTGATGGGTCTTTGAATTTCTTTACTACGGAGGTGTTACACCTGCCAGTTGGCCTCAAGGTACAACGCTGGTCTAACAAACCAGTCGTCGTATTTTTTCTGTTTTACTTGTTTTTGACTTTGTCGCGGTCCAACGTAAATCTTTTTTTTTATAAACGTGGAGGAGCGGTTGGTGATGAAGAATGGTAGACTGGATGATATTTCGAAACTTCGATGTGAGGCCAAAAATATATTGCGTAGTTCAATGACTAAGTGGGACTCTAACTCCTCTATTTCAGATGCTTTTGGACACATTTGTGAACTGGTGTAAATCGAACTACTTGACCATCAGTACTACTAAATGTGAGATAATGACATTCCACCGTATCAAATCGCCGATCGAATATGACTACAGCATTGACGGCCAGGTATTAAAAAGGGGGAGTTTGAGTATTGCAACCGAGAACCGGGGTGGCTCATGCCGTATCAAGGATTCCTCTCCATTGTACTCGGTCCTGGGCTACTCGTCGCCAATTCGTTGTGCGTTTCGACACACGCAAATCGGCTTCAACCTGGTCGAGCCATCTAGCACGTTGGGCCCCTCTATTCCTGATGCCGGTGGGGTTCTTGAAGAGAACGGATTTCACTGCACAGTCGTCCGGCATCCTTGCGACGTGGCCGGCCAACCGTAGTCTCCCAACTTTCGCCAGGTGTACGATGGGAATCTCTCCAAGCAGTACCTGTAGCTCGTGATTCATACGCCTCCGCCACTCTCCGCTTTCCGTTTGTACCCCGCCAAAAGTAGTCCCAGCACCTTTCGTTCAAATACGGCTAGTGTACGTATATCCTCCGTAAGCAAAGTTACTGTCTCAAGTCCGTAGAGGACTACCGGTCTGATTAGCGTTTTGTACATCATCAGCTTTGTGCGGTGGCGCATGCTCCCAGATAGAAGCGTCCTGCAGAGGGAAAAGTAGGCTCGACTTCCAGCTTGAATGCGTCGTTGGATTTCCTTACTCGTATTATTGTCGGTGGTGACCAGAGATCCCAAATATACGAACTCATCAACCAGCTCATCACCATCAATAGTCACTGTCCGTGGAAGGCAAACGTTGTTTTCTCTAGAACCTCTTCCTACCGTATATTTGGGTTTCGACGCATTGATTTGTAACCCTATCCACCTAGCCTCCGTTTTTAGTCTGGCGTAAATTGCCTCCACCGTCCCAAGGTTTCTAGTAATAATATCGAGGTCGCCTGCGAAGGCTACTCTAGCTGAAGATCGTTCCTCTCGTTTCGATGCCCGCTCGCCGGATTACACCTTCAACAGCGATATTGAATAGCATACAGGACAGTCCATCCCCTTGCCGCAACCCTCTGCGCGATTCGAAAGGACTAGAGAGTATCCCCGAAACGCGCACGTAGCACATCACTCGCTCCAGAGTAACTTTGATCAGCCGCATCAGTTTGTCCGGAAAACCGTACTCGTGCATTATTTGCCATAGCTGTACTCGTTCAATTGTATACTGCCTTGAAATCCACAAAAATATGATGCGTGGGCACGTTGTACTCTCGACATTTCTGGAGGATTTGTCGGAGAGTGAAAATTTGATCCGTAGTAGTATCCCACAAAACCCGCCTGATGCTGCCCTACGAATTCTCTTGCTATTGTGGATAGACGACGCAACAAAATCTGGGATAGCACCTTGTAGGCGGCGTTGACCAACGTGATGCCGCGGTAATTACAGCAATCTAGCCGGTCGCCCTTTTAGTAGATGGGACAGACTACATCGTCCATCCACTCCTCCGGTAGTTTCTCCTCGAGGGGCAAGACACTGTCGAAAATATATTACTTTTCCCTATGGAAATATTTTTCCAACCTTAGTATATTGACCTTTTCCACCCATAATATAACCGAAAGCCCTATAAAGTTACATTTATTTATACATTTATAGGGTTTTAATAGAGCCTAATTTATTAATATTATGATAATATTATGAAGTGTTTTGCCCCTCGTTTCTCCTCCTCCCAAATCCAAGAAATTTTCCAATGATGTGCCGCTGCTAGTGGTTCTTGGCCATTTTTGTAGAGTTCTGCCGGGAGTCGAAACTTCCCGGCGGCTCTATTATTCTTCAGCTGACGGATTTCTCGCCGGATCTCTTCGAGATTGGGAGCCGGTACGTTGTTGTCGTTTGTAGGCACTCCGAGGTTAACTTCCATTGCGTCTCATGCTGCTATATCGCCGTTGAGGTGCTCATCGAAATAATGCTTCCACCTGTCGACCACCTCGCGCTCGTTTGTGATTAGATCCCCTCCCTCGTCCCTACGCATGTCAGGTTTATGTGTGTAACCCCTACGAGTTTGGTTCACTTTCTCGTAAAACTTGCGCGTGACATTAGCCCGGAATAGTTGTTCCAGCTCCTCAAGATCTCTATCCTCCTTCTGGCGCTTTTTCCTCCTCAGGATCGTGGTCAAATCATTCTGCGCTCGTCGATTTTTCCAAGCTCTTTTTTTTCTCTCTATCGCTTGTTGGCATTCCCCGTCAAACTAATCATTTCGTGTACTCGAGTTTTCCACAACTGCGTTTTCGAGGGTCGAAGCATCTAGCTCCACAGAGGAAGGCAGAGCTTCAAGCAGTACGCGTGCGTAGTTTTCGCATACCAGCGGGTTGTTTAGCTGCTGAATGTTTAACCGAGGAGGGCGACTTTGTTGCGAGGTATAAACCGTCGATAGTTTTGAGTGCACGTGTACTGCTACTAGGTAATGGTCCGAGTCGATATCCGCACACAGTAGAGAGCGTACGTTAGTGATATTCGAGAAAAACCGGCCCTCGATGAGAATATGGTCGATTTGGTTCGAAGTTCGTATTGATTTTTTGGGTGTAGATTACCTCCGCTGTCCGAAAGTTTCTAGTAATGATGTTAAGATCGTCGTTTAACTCCGCCAGTGACGGACCTTCGCTGATGAACCGTCACGTGTGGCTCCCTAAAAAAAGTGAACAAGTGATGAGGAAATTGGATCGGGACCTGAGCTGTCTGTCACAAGCCAGGATAAAGGAGGAGTGTTGAGATTTGTCGCTCGGCGTGCAGCTCCGGATGGCTCCATGGTAAATTTATGGTGGATCCATCGGGAACTGCACATCGAGCCTCTTCCGCGGCAAATCTTGTAAAAATCTTTTGCTCTCAATGTAGCAAGTAGTCGAGGAGCATGCTACATTCTGTGCAAAGTGCGGAGCAGGACCCCAATCCTCGGTGTAACGCGACCCGTGCCTAGGGATGAATGCTTGGGGGAGGGGGGTCTAACAAAATTTCCCAAGGTCGAACGGAGCCTGCATGGTACCAGAGCACCCTGTGCAATAAATTGCTCCCTCTGTTCCAAACTGGTAATGAACAGTTGATTTTCTCCCCAGCAGAGTACAACCATCGCCATGGATAATCTTGCAAAAATAATTGATGGGGCAACCAACGACCCCCAAGAGTTAGTGATAAACACCGGAGTAGGTGTAGAGGTGTAATCAATGTAGGGAATGACAATCAATGTAGGGAATGACCACACCTTTATAAACGCTATCAGACAAGAGGTCCTAGACCTTACTCTATGTAGCGCCTCTATAGCTGAGAAAGTCAAAAATTAGCATGTCTCTGATGAACCAAGTTTATCACACCAAAGACATATCATTTTCGACATCGAGGCTAATCCTCAAAAGAGAGAACAATTCAGGAATCCGAGGAAAACCAATCGGTGTTCCTTTAGGGATCATCTGATTGCCTCACGTATTTCCTGTCACAATGATATACGAACTCCAGTTGAGCTGGATATCGCCGCTAGTGACCTGTAATGCAGGATCACAGACGCGTATAACACAAACTGTCCCGTAAACACGCGAACAGTTTGCCGTGATGTGCCCTGGTGGAATGAGACGCTTAGCAATCTCCGTCGGAAGGCAAGGCGTCTGTTCAACAGGGCCAAAATCACGTCTAACTGGGAAAACTACAGAGCCTCCCTCACCAAATACAACGCTGAGCTACGAAAAGCCAAAAGGAAATCACGATTTAAATTTTGCGAAAGCATACAAACTCTGCCAGAGGCTACGCGTCTGCAGAAAGCGATGTCCAAGGACCACTGCAATGGTCTAGGGCAATTAAAAAAAGAGGATGGGAGTTTGTTTACGGAGGCTTTGATCAAATGGGCACTCAGCTCTTTTGAACCAATGAAATCTCCAGGTCCGATATTCTATCCATTTTCTTACAAAAAACGGACGGTGTTATAATGTCCGAGCTCATCAACCTCTTTCGAGCCAGTTTCACTTTGGAATATATCCCGGAGAATTGGCGGAAAGTCAGGGTGGTGTCCATACCTAAGGCTGGCAAAAAAGACAAAACCATGCCTAAGGCTTTCAGACCGATAAGTCTGACTTCAACGCTTCTTAAGCTGATAGAGAAAATCACGGATAACTATATCCGTAATGAGTTTTAAAAAATTCGAATAAAAACGGAAGGAAATTTGACATGTAAGCTAAAATTGTACTACTTGAAATCTTTGTAAATCAACTCAACAATACAATTTAGCTTTGAAGCAGCGTAAAAGCTGCTATCTGGATCTGCTGCTATTAGAGACAATAACAGCCTCCCAGATGCTGCTAGAGCTGGTCTCTAGTTCCGCGGGTACCCAGTGCACGTCAAATCTCGCTTCACCTGGTCTTGCCACTTTGTTTGCCGTGCTCTCTTTATCTTGTTTCTTCCGAATTAGATGCGAAAACCATTTTTTTGCAGGATAGTTGTCCGGCATTCTAGCAGCATGCCCTGCCCAATCAACTATTTTTTCAATACTCGAATAACTGCAGAGAGCATGATTTCGTGGTTCATTCTTCGCCTCGATACACCGATCTCAACGCCGCCAAAGATGGCATCCGCAGTTCGAAAACTTCGAATGCTCGCGTGTTCTCTTTTAGCAGTGTCAACATTTCATACCCATAGGACATAACTGGTCTAATTAGGGTTTATATCAATGTGCACTTTTATACGGAGGCTTAGATTTGTTCGACCGCAAGTTTATGGAGTCCATAGTAGGCACGACTTCCGCCTTTTCATCTAACGGGTGGTGTTGTTGTCCTCGGTTGCAAGTGAGCCAAGGTCACGAACTCATCGACTACCTCAAACTCATCCCCGTCGATTACCACGGTACTCGCTGTCTAAGCGGACTCTGTCGCGCTCGGTCCCGCACGCCAGCTTATACTTCGTGTTGATCTTCAACGAAATCTTATCTGCTTCGCGTTTTAATCTGGTGTACTGACCTTCCACCGTCTCAACTGTTTTGCCGACAACAACCAGGTCGTCTGTTAAGCAGATAATTTTACTGGATTTATTAAAAATAGTGCCCCGCATGCCGATCGCTGCTCGTCTTATAACACTTTCAAGCGCAATGTTGAATAGCAGGCAGGAAAGACTGCTAGATATGAATGGGTCCGACAATCCACTCGAAATTCTCACACAGCGCTGAATCCCATCCGTCGTTGCCATGATAAAGTCTAGTAAGCATCCTCGCAAAGCCCTTTTCGTTCAGGATTCCATAGCTCTTGTTGGTTTACACTATCATATGCGACTTTGAAATCAATTAACAGGTGATGCGGAATTTGGTTTGGTTTGTTTGTTGTAGACCGATCCTTCATGAAACCGGCCTGATAATTGCTCACGAATCTACTGGCTATTGGCGAAAATCGATGGAAGATGACTTGGGAAAACACTTTTTAGGTGGAATTCAGGCAAGTGATCGCTCGATAGTTCTCACAATCCAGTTTATCGCTTTTCTTGTAGATAGGGCAAATAACCTCGTCTTTCCGTTCCTCGGGTAGTCGTTTCGTAAGCACCTGATAGCTGACACAGAGCATAGGAGCAGAGAGGTTTGAAGTAGTCGAGGCCTTTATCTATTACTGAAGTTGCTTTTTACACGAATTTCGGAATTTACGTGAGTCTGTGCTAAGTGTCTATTTTGACTCCTAGTTTTGGATTTTACACAGCTTTTTTGCGCGAATTTCGGAACTGACGCGGTTTTGTTTTACGCGAATTTTAGAATTTACGTGATGCGGTGATGCGGAATCACCTGTTAATTATAAATAAATAAATAAATAAACTGTCGCCAATAGCCAATAGATTCGTGGGAAGTTATCAGGCCGGTTTCATGAAGGATCGGTCTACAACAAACAAACCAAACCAAATTCCGTATCACCTTTTAATTATAAATAAATAAATAAATAAATAAATAAATAAATAAATAGATCTTCGTCTTCGCTTCATAGTTTATTACCTTAAAGTTAATTTAAACCTTTGAACCACTGAGCGCATTTTTAGACGAGGTAAAATTAAAAACATTAAAAGCATCATTAAAGAATCGTAAACGCAAACTAAAACGACTATTAAAGCCGCTGTTCGTTTTGTGAAACGGAATTACGAATAATGGCGGATTACGAACCTGCCGAAGAGGTATATTTCATCGCATCTGATACAGAAGTTCGGAGCATTTAAATAAACGCTACTCCATTTGACACGCCTAATTGAGGGTATCTCCAGATTAATCAACTGATAACGGCCTGGATAACGTAGAAGATTAACTGGATCATTCCATGGCAGCTGACACAAGACGAATCACAAAAATTTCTTCTAGTTTCGCTCAATCGCAAGGGTAAGCGAGCAATAATAAATATAATAAAGATGGTGCAATTATGTCAAAGCACTCCGAGAGATTGGTAAACGCAGGATCTAAGAGTTTGCCGTTCGTGTTGATAAAATGCTTGATCTGTCTCAAGCCATTGAAAAAAAAAGGATCGGTAGAGTTTCTGTAAATGTTACTAATTTCAGCTGAGACGTGCGAAGGAAGGAAGGATATCCATCAACGTCAACGTTGATATGTCACCTCAAATCAGGTAAATTAATCAGTCACCAATGGACAGAGATTCCGAGAGACGATTCGCAATATATTGTACAGCTCTTGCTTGAGCTGAAATTGGGCGAAAAATTTTTATTTATTCTTTAAAAACTCACTGCGACAGGCTTGAATATTGTCTTTTGCTTGGGCGGGGTACATCAATAGCAACTACATAAAACGATCGACTCCGCAAGAACAGTAGATTGAGTGATTGCTGGTCAATTCGTTACAACCACAATGAAATTGAGCGTAGTCAGTAGATATTTCATTGCTGTAAATGTCAACTCTGTAGACAGTGGATAAAAGGACAGCAATTTCGTTCTCCTCAAAAACTTACACAGGAATAGTAGCAAAGGACTGCCCATGACAGGCTCATCTTTAAGGGATTTTCAATAGTTTTTGAGAATTTGTGTCGCAGTTCAGAACTTTTTCTCAGACAACATTCCGCTATAATCAACAGTTCTTGATTTCTGATTTTTTGAAAAAAAATACATGTTTTAAACATAAGTGTTGATTACTGAAAAAAAAACTTGACAACTATGGAGCATACAAAGTTAGCAACTATTATTAAAAAGATTCAAAATTAGTTTAAAACTGATGAAGCCTGCAAATCGGAAGCAAAATTTTTAACTTAATCAGCAAGGGCTCCACATAGACAACGTAAAAACAAGTTTATGTTGGCAGTTTATATCAATAATTAGGCCCTATTGTATAAGCAGATCTGTTAGAATATGCACATTGTACATTAGACTGTTTTGCGCAATGGTAGTTCTGCCACCCAAGCATTGCAGAACTCCTAACTGGAGAACTTAATCTGTTGCGTCATTCCACGACTTAAACGGTTTAAACTATTGTTGTTGTTGTTCCGCCAAAGGGCACAGATCAAACAAAACAGCTTCTTACACCTCCGACGCAACTTGTTTTACAGCTGATCAATCAGCTCAGAGAGCAGCTACTGGCGAACAGTCGCGTGAACATTAGTCATCGCCGGACACTCTTTTCTCCCGAAAGGAACTCAACTAGTCTGCACACATATTTCAACCGCAAAACGAAACAAGATTACACATTTTGCAAAAGAGAGCCTTAGCCGAGGAGCCGATACACGTCACACAGTCTACAAGCGTTTCGCCTTTCTTTTATGTTGCTCGACTTAATTCCCACAGCAGGCCCCGGTATGGTTCTTTAGCAATAAAAAGCAAGAATATTTACCACTTTGCTCGCCCAGAAAAACCAGTTTAAACTTTCGCAGAGGATTGCCGAAATCACCGGATGACGACATTTTCTTCGGTCTGCTTTCCTTGGCTCACGCTCAAACAAAATCACTCAAATTGAAGCGCTGACTTCTGATATTCACTCGCCAAACTGGTTGGCAATCTGCAGAGGTTACAACTTTCTTAAGGCAATGGTGAAAAAACAGAACACCGAAACACTATCCAACAAAATCTGGACACTTTTCTTGCTTAAATTTGGACTTTTCATTCACTTGCTACTGCCGAAAAAAAGACAGCACCTCTACATTAATCACCAGCACACAAATAATTTTCTTCTAGTGCTTCGAGGGAGGAGAAATTTTCTTTCACTCGAACACAGAACACCGAGGCGGATTCCAGCCAGCAGGGAGAAAAATTGCACTCCACCCTTCTTCGTCGGTAGGAATGTATCAGCGCCGCAGATCGCCACACGCACTTTCCGGATCAATTAACAGTTCTCACTCCGGGCCGGGTCGAATACCGTAAAACGTAGCCACGCGAGACGCGTATTAGCTTCACTTTACCGTGGTCAATTCTGACTGCAAGCTAACGGAAGAAAAACTGCATTCGCGTACACTTGCTTGCTCTTCTCCAATGAAAATCTAGTGACATTACACTTTTCGCTGACTTCACGACTCTGACGCGAGAACAGTGACAGCTCACCAACTTTAGCGAAAGTTTGCTTGACGATGAACGTCAAAAGAGAGCTTTTTCGAAAGGAAAGTTTTGCGTTGTCAGGTTGGTATCGCAGGTATCCTATTTTGTGAGGGGTAGGGATCGAAGCAAGTAACGTAATTTAAATTAATATTTATTGCCCCTTCTATGACTATTATAATTATAATCCAGCTTTTTACGAGCCATAATGGCGGACGTGTTCGTAATATTTGAACAGCATTTTTGATATTTCTCTAATACATCGCTCGTTTTCTTTCCGCACGTTCACGGTAAAATTAAAGGAATGTACGGAAAGCAAACGTGTGATGTATTAGGGAAATGTCAAAAATGCTGTTCAAATATTACGAACACGTCCACCATTATGGCTTGTAAAAAGCTGGATTGGGCAATTTGACAATGTTGTTCCCGTATCCAAGCCACAAACCAGCAACATGTTTGCCACCAAAATATCCATGAAACACCAGCGACACTGGCACTGGCATTCTAATATAAGGTTTTGCAAGGTGACGTCACGAATGAACCGGAATGAACGCAATTCACCCATTTGACATCCACTCGTGGTTTCTTTACTATTTGTTAGGCGAACGCGATATGCATAAATTGAAGTTAAACGTTTTAAAAGCGTATTATCCAACAGTGTCGCCCTCCAAACTACCCGGAATGGCAGTTTTTGTGCTTTTCTGACTTGCCGTTAAGGCCTTAAGCAATATTCGCTTTCAACATCTTAAACCCACGTTCTAAAGTCCATGTAAACAAACCACTGATAGACGTCAAAGAAGTGAGGTTATGCTCGCCCGTGCAAAACTTTATATCGAATTTGTTTATTCAATCCGAGTTGAAACTGGATGAATTTTATCTGTCAGATTGGAGCAAATGAACACAAAAAGTTCATCCAGTTCCAATCCGGATTGAATAAACAAATTCGACAATAGATTCCTACCCCTTGACTCAAGGTTCGCGGCTGCGGCGGCTACGGCCTCTAACATTTTTTGTTTTGACGACATTAGGTGTCACAACATACAACAATGTCATCAACTGGAGCTTTTGCGTTAAATATTAATAAACACACGTAATTCATTTTTCATTCTTTTTCAATTAAGTCTAATAATCGGTACTTGAAAACTATTTTGTGAACAAGAAGATGGATGAAACTAAAGACAAACCTGCTGATTCTGATGCGGTTCCTCCGATCGATCCGACAAAGACCCCGAAACAGATTTACTTCGAACTATTACGTGCTTGGGTGCAGCATGCCCAGATGCAGCAGCAGATTCAGGCCTATTTTCCGTACTATCTAGCGAACAACTATCCGCAGCTGTTCCAGCAGAACGGAACGGCAGCGGGTGTTCCCATACCGACTGCACCGGGAGCATCCGCGCCTAACACGGCCACCTCTCCAGAACCCCCAGCGCAAGTTCAGCAGAATGTTAACCAGCGAAGGGCAACGGAAATGTTGGATCCTGCCCGCCAGGAAGACAGTAGTAATTGGTCACAAATTTTGCTTGCCGGATCATATTTGATTAGTTTTTATTCAATTGCAGTCATCAATCGAACCGGCGGGTATGAGTTCGTCATTGCTCCTTTGTGGAAGCGGTTCGTCGCAGAAGGGATCGATATTGTAATCATCTTTTTGCTGAAAGTTATGATGACTATGGCTTTCATCGACTTTCTGGATATTGATGTGTAAGGATTTTTAAAATTTTTTACATCCACCTTAACAATTATCCTTAGTTATTCTTGCATAACTTTTATCATTTTAATTTTCAATTTCAATTGTTTCGCACCATATAAATTTCTTTTTTAAAGAACAATGTTTTCTAGAATGGAACTTGATTTTGATGCTATTCGGAGTTCGATCGAGTCCAACTACAACGAGTTGCTGTCGTTTACATCCGAGTTGATACTTGTGGAGCTCATAACGAAATTTGCCGTCTGTCTCTATGAAACCTTGTGGACTGTCCACAGTCAAGGTCCAAGCGGCGGAGCAACACCGGGTAAGATGCTGATGGGCATAAGAATCGTACATGTGGAAGCCGTTATGTTGCTAAATCCGCCACAACCTGGCGGTAATAACAACAATCAGAATCCAATCCGAGTCCTGCTCTATCCAGCAACTAATCCTGGATTCAAACGAGCGCTTGGCCGCTCGATAGCCAAAAACATTCTAATCGCACTGTTCTTCCCGATGTGCTTCCTAATGTTTTTCTTTAAGCATAACCGTACGATGTACGATGTTATGACTAAGACCATCGTTGTTGAGGATAACCCAGCTCCTCTGCTGCGTCGCCGCTAAGAGGTGGCTATTATGGAGGTCAGCTATGTGCAAGGTATGGATGGACTAGTCTTTCGATTATAGGCCATTGCAAATTATTTGCAAAGTTTTTGTCACCCTCCCCCCCCCTGGAAATTGGCTTGAAAAATCGGGGGGCAAAAAAACAATTTGTATGATATAGGTACGTCAAATTTTTTTATAAAATCAATTGCCGGTGGGCTCTGCAGCCTAAAAAACTCTAAAAATGAATGTACAAGTGGAGTTAACGCTTCTAACACGAAACAGAAATAGAAATTCATACAATGGAATTTCTGAAAATCGGCAGAAAATATTTTCTATCATTTTTGTTTTCCTTTTTGTAGGATTTTGCATGGAAAATAATAACGTTTATGTGAAAAGAAAGAATTGATTTAGTTTTCACGTTTAAACTTTAAGTAAAAATGCTGAAAACGAATTTTTTTTCGCCCCCTCCCTTCAGTGGCCCAACACCGGAGGATCAAAAACTTTATAAAATATTTGTGATGGCCTTACTATCTGGAAGTTGAAGTCAAAATTTATTGTAAGCAGGGTGTGGTATATTCTATATGACGTATTTGAAATATGTTTTTTAAGGAATGAATTGTACAAAAGAATTATGAAAGGCTTAAGAGCGTATGTAGAGTAGAGTTGTTTGCTCCAAGAGTCGTATTACCAAATATCTATATTTTTATTTTTAATAAATGCATTCTTTCAGTGAAAATAGATAAGTTTATTTTTAAAGAAAGAAATCGTGAACATATCCGGTTCTGTCGAAGTCGATGGTTAAGTTTAAGTTACATGTTTCAATTAAATTACCTGCCAATCTGCCTCAACTCACATATAAAGCTGCCTAACTTAACATATAAAATTGCAGAGTTAGGAATTTAAATATACTAAAAAAGAGAGGCATTTGCTTGATATGAGCAAGTTTACATCAATTTTCTATCCAATCGAGCTTCAATTTGGTGACGTCCAGAGAACGTCAGAAGAAATATGGACCAGGACCATTGGGTTTATTTACTCCAGCATGCGTTTCGATGCTGCATCTCGGTCAGGCCCGTTCCGGTCAGAAACTATATGCTGTATACCGATCGACGTGTTTGACAGCATACAACAGCTGATTCTGATCGGAGTAAAATTTCTGATCGGATGAAGACCGATTTTTTTTTTAGTTATTTTGTTTCTTTCCACCGTTTGTTGGCTTACTTATTTTAGCGGCGACGGTCCGTTATCGATCCTGTGTCGAAAGAATTATGGTCCTTCAATCGGTCTCAGACTGCCGCTCTCCAAACAAAACAAGCAGAACATGCATTGTCCTGCACAGCGTACATATATCAGGTGCGGGGTGTGCCCCGAAGTCTACGGCCTCTTCATGGCATTCTGGCCACGTTTCCATCCCACCGCAGCCTGCCACATTATTTCATCCGGTACGCTCTTTGAATGCTGCCTTGAGATGATTCAGTTCGTTTGCCTCCCTACGAACACCGGTGGGGCCTGATACGTCTGTAAACAGGAGGAGTATGTTGCAATGATTATCTATCTTCGACCTTCTGCAAAACAATGTCGATAGTTTCAAGCACTCGTCTCCATTCAACTCGGTTTTGGGCCACTCTTCGCCAATTTCCTAGTCGTCTCAGAAGTCGCAAATCGCTTTCGACTTGGTCGAGCCATCGTGCACGTTCCTGGTTCCTCTGTTCCTGGTGAAGATGGGGTTCTTGAAGAGGACTATTTTCGTCGCAATGTCGTCCGGTATCCTTACGACGTGTCCGGCCCACCGTAGCTTGCTAACTTTCGCTAGATGTACGATGGGAGTCTCCCCAACCAGTGCCTGTAGCCCGTGATTCATATGCCGCCACTCTCCGCTTTCAGTTTGTACTCCGCCAAATATCGTCCGCAGCACTTTTCGTTCGAACACGGTAAGGGCGCGTATGTCCTCCTTGAGCAGCGTCACGGCTTCAAGTCCATAAAAAACTACCGGTCTAATAAAAGGGTTTTGTACATTGTTAGCTGCGTGCGGCGGCGTATGCTTCTTGATCGTAGCGTTTTACGAAGGGCAAAGTAGGCCCGATTTCCGCTTGGATGCGTCGCTGGATCTCCTTACTAGTTGTGTTGTTGTTGTTGCTAGGGTTGCCAAGTCCGAAAATTTCAAAAACCGGCCGGTCGGTCCTGCCTTCAAAAATTGGGGGGGGGGGGGGAGGAGGGGGGGGGGGTGCGGTTTGTGG
The DNA here is from genome assembly GCF_943734655.1 of Sabethes cyaneus. Lineage (NCBI taxonomy): Eukaryota > Metazoa > Arthropoda > Insecta > Diptera > Culicidae > Sabethes > Sabethes cyaneus. The sequence continues at coordinate 68,854,565 of NC_071354.1, forward strand.
CAGCATATTACTAGAGGATTTGCTTGGAAGGTGTAATGTGCGGTATTTATTATTAATTAGGTAGTCGTGGAATCGAAACCACAACGAACATTGCATGGATTATTGCTTCTGGTGCTGGTGGACAATTTAATGTATATTACCGCCAGAACCCAGAAGCAAAGTATTATCACTGCAAAACTGGCTATCTTCAATGATCCACTGCTCAGGATTGCTAATAAATTTCTCAGAAAATTTTACAAATCAGGAAAAAAGTACCAATCCTGCTTCCTATGTCGGAAAACCGGCCTTTTTGCAGGATTGACCGGCCACCGGCTTTGCTGGTGAAAAACCGGCCGGGCCGGCCAAAAACCGGCCACTTGGCAACCCTAGTTGTTGCTGTCACTGGCGATCCCAAATACACGAACTCCCTTACCACTTCTAGTTCGTCGCCGTCAACGGTTACCGCGCGTGGGGCGCGCGTTTGTTTCCTTTGAGCCTCTTCCTTTCATGTATTTGGTCTTCGGCGCATTTATTTTCAGCCCAATTCTCCAAGACTCCGCTTTCAGTCTGGCGTAGATTGCCTCTGCCGTCGCAAGGTTCCTGGCAATGATATCGAAGTCACATGCAAAACCTAGAAGTTGGCTACTCTTGGTAAAAATTCGTGCCTCTCGTTTCGATGCCCGCTCGTTGAATCACCCCCTCAAGAGCGATGTTGAACAGCATGCAGGATAAACCGTCACCTTATCTCAACCCTCGCCGCGTCTCGAAGGGACTCGAGAGTGTCCCAGAGATGCGTACACATCACTCGATCCAATGTAGCTCTGGTCAGTCGCGTCAGTTTGTCCGAAAAACCGTGTTCGTGCATTATCTGCCATAGCTTATCTCGATCGACTGTATCATTTGCTGCTTTGAAGTCAATAAAGATGTGATGCGTGGGCACGTTGTACTCCCGACATTTCTGCAAGATCTATCGGATAGTAAAAATTTGGTCCGTAGTTGCCCCCATAAAACCCGCCTGTTAATTCCCTACGAAACCTTGTGTTATCGGTAACAACCGGCGAACAAGATCAGCGAGAGTACCTTGTATGCGGCGGTTACCAGCGTAATACCGCAATATTTACAGAAGTCTAGCTGATCACAATTTTTGTAGATGGGACAAACCACTCTTTCCATTCATTCCTCCGGTAGCTTTTCTCCTCCCAAATCTTCGAAAAAACCTACTGTGTTACCTGACTCATAACGAATATACGTTATATACGGGGGAGGGTCTCGTAACTCACTAACTTTGTGGTTTTTCATTTAATTGATCATAAATTCGAAATAGCATACAAATATTAACTCTTTAACATAAGAAGTTACATGTTTACTCCAAAAATAAAAGCATGACAGATTTTAGAATTTTGGAAATAGGGGTGCGTTATGAGTCAGGTAACACAGTAGTGTAGAGCCTTTGCTAGCGTTTCCCTGCCATGTTTATAAAGCTCTGCCGGTAGGTGGTCCTTCCCAGCGGTTTTATTGGTCTTCAGCAGCCCGATTTCTAGTTTGACTTTTTGGAGATCAGGTACTAGGACATTACTATCTTCCATCGGCGCTCCTGGGCTAAATTCCGTACCACTTCCTTCTGCGACTTCGCCACTGATGTGTTCATCGAAGAACTGCCTCCATCTGTCGACCACCTCGCGCTCGTTTGTGATTGAATTCCCTCCCTCGTCCCTACACATGTCAAGTTTCGGTGTGTAGCCCTTCCAAGTTTGGTTCACCTTTTCATAAAACTTGCGCGTGTCATTGGCTCGGAATAGTTGTTCTAATTATTCACGATCTCTGTTCTCCTGTTGGCGCTTTTTCCTCCTCAGGATCGTGGTCAACTGGTTCCTAGCTCGTCGGTATTTGACCATATTCTGTCTCGTGGTAATTCTTAGATGATTTTTTCAAGCAGTTTTTCCTCTCCACCGCTTGTTGACATTCCCCATCAAACCAATCACTTTGTGTACTCCGAGGCTCAATACCTAGTGCCGGTAGCGGCCTCTCCGATGGCCGAGTGTATTCTGCCCCAACCGTCTTCGAGGTTTGAAGCACCTAACTCCTCGGAAGAAGGCAGTACCTCGCGAGTAGTTCTCGGCAACTTGCGGGTTATCTAGCTGCCTGATGTTCAGTCGAGGAGGGCAGCTTTGACGTGTCCGGTATACGGTGGTCAGCTTTGAGTGCGCATGTACTGCTACTAGGTAATGGTCAGAATCAATATTCGCACCCCGTCGAAAGTGTACGTTCGTGATGTTAGACAAAAACCGGCCTTCTATGAAAACGTGGTCAATTTGGTTCATTGTACGTTGGTCAGGTGATCTCCAGGTGGCTTTGTGGATATCCTTGCGCGAGAAAAAGGTGCTTCGGATCACCAGGCCTCGGGAAGCTGCGAAGTTTATACATCATTGGCCGTTATCGTTTGTGTCGGCGTGCAGGCTATGGGGTCCTACCACCGATCTATACATTTCTTCCCTACCGACCTGGCCGTTCATATCCCCGATGACGATTTTGATGTCCCGTGACGAGCAGCTGTCGTACGTTGTCTCCAGCCTCACGTAGAACGCTTCTTTCTCATCGTCGGGTCTACCTTCATGCGGGCAGTGCACGTTAATGATGCTATAATTGAAGAAACGACCCTTTATCCTCAACACACATTCTCTCGTTGATCGCCTTCCAAACTATCACGCGATCCTGCATTCCGCCCAACACTACAAAGCCCGTTCCCAGTTCGTTGGTAGCGCCACCGCTCTGGTAAAACTGGGCCTTTCCGCCACGGATCTTCCATGCCTTCTCTCCTTTGCGACAGAGTTCCTGCAGAGCTACGATGCCGAGTTTGCGGGGTTCAAGCTGTTCAATCAGCACCCGCTCGCAGCCTGTGAAATTTAGCGATCTGCAGTTCCAAGTACCGAGTCTCCATTCGTCGTCCTTGTTCCGTCGCCTGGGTCGATGCCGAATATTCCGCTCCGAATATGCTTGAATGTTGCTAGTTTTAATTTAATTTAGCCGTACTGGGGCAACACTACCGAGTCTCGCGATGGGGCTGCCATCTTATAGTGCCGAGACTCACTATAACTCCTTCCCGGTTAGTATACGACCTTAGTTTCTACCAGGGTGGGTTACCCGGTGTCCGCTAAGGTTGCTCGTATTCTGGCTGGTACCACGAGGAGGTCGGGATCGGAGTTGCTGGATAAGAGGCTAACGACCACTATGGGGTCTATATTCCGCATTATCCAGCCGTTTACCAACCTACTGTAATCTGCCGTGTTTTATTCGCTTAACAATATTCGCATCTTTGCATACTTGCTAAATTTCCACCCTCCATTAATATGCCGGCCGCCAAGAATTGATTACTAGATTTTACGCTTTATGCAGAATTGAAGAGAGTAATGCCTCGGTAATTATTGCGTTCGAGTCGGTGGCCTTTTATGTAAATATGAGATCTTCCAACCAGTTCGTAGGTAGTTACTTCTCAGTTCATACCTTTAGTATAGCATGATGGATTGCACAATACAGCTCCCGACTTTCGAAAGTTCAGCGAGAATGCCGTCTTTTTTAGCTGCTTTGCCGTTTTTCTGATCTCTAACTGTTTTTTTTTAACCTGGTAGTAGAATCTACCTGGTTGGTAAATCCACTGCTTGTCCATCATCCTCAATTGTTGTCCTGTTTTTATTGACAGCTTCATCTTGTTCACCATTTAACGTACATCGAAAAGATGTTACCAGCGCCTGGCCACCTCCGATTTTTCGTTAATCAGGTTCCCTTTTTTGTCGTTGTACATAACCGGAGTTGGCACAGTCCGGTTCCTGATTCCGTAGACCGTTTTGCAGAAGCTTCTCGTATCGTGCCTCTTGAAGTAATTCTCCTCCTCCACAAGAACGCGATCCCAGTGCTAGCGGTTATTACGACGGTAAAATGTCTTTTTGGCAGCTTCTCCTTGATCCTCAAAGCGCGTAGACGGTCATCAATGGGCCTCCACCCAATGACACGCTTCATTCGTTTTCCATTAATACGAATTCGACTCCGTACTCTGCTTTACAGCCGCCACTGTAGTAGATGTGATACTGGATTGTCGTGCACGCATACCATTTTTTGATACCTCGAAATTCGCATTCTCTCGTCTTCGTCCGTCGCACTTCCTGGATGGCTGCAACCTCGAACTTCATCTTCTGCAGCTCTGTTGCTAGGATACAGGCGCGTGCCGGTTCAAGTAGAATCCTGACATTGCAAGTACCCAAGTTTCCAATAATCGTTGTTTTTTTTCGTTCGCCTGGGTTCATACCGATTATTCCGTTGTGGTTCCTTTCCTAAATTGTTCGTAGTTTGTATTTTTTAAGCATGCCGTTTTACTAGGGCTGCTATACCTAGTCTCGGAGACAAGTCTGCCGTCTTGGGTATAGTTGGCAAGACACAGCGTCAGCGTTTCATAACTCATCCACCTGCTCCGGATCAGTCGCTGTTGTACGCCGCCCTTAACCTGGGATCCAGTCGCGTACTTGGTAAGGAAACGACAAACCCTAGGATCATCGTCTTGAACCACCCCAATCCCAGAGAGAAACGTTCACGGTTGCCTAGGATATTTCTTTTGCCAACACTCAGCGGAAGCATGAGTGCCTTCTTCCATGTCGGTATACGACCTAAGCTTCCACCGGAGTTAATTACTTACTTAATCAGCTCCAGGTCGTGGTTTCCTCTGCTGTACGAAGAAGTCGTCTCCATTCTACTCGGTCCATGGCCGCAATTCGCCAGCCACGTAGTCTACGTAGGGTCTGCAGGTCGCCTTCCACTTGATCGATCCATCTTGCTCGCTGCGCGCCCCGCCGTCTCGTTCCAGTCGGATCGTTATTGAGAACTTTTTTAACCGGGCAGTCGTCCGACATCCTCACGACATGCCCAGCCCATCGCAGGCGACCGAATTTTGCGGTGTGAGCGATGGGTGGTTCCCTAAGCAGCTGATGCAATTCATGGTTCATTCGCCTCCTGCACGTTCCGTCTTCCATCTGCACTCCGCCGTAGATGATGCGCAACACCTTCCGTTCGAAAACATTCATTTCTTCAGAACCTCTTCCTTTCATGTATTTTGTTTTCGATACATTAATGACAAGTCCTATTCGTTTGGCTTCAGTTTTCAGTCCGATGTACGTTTCCGCCATCTGAATATCGTGCCACTCGTGTCTATACCCGCTCTTCTTATCACACCCTTCAAAGCGATGTTAAACAGCAAGCATGAAAGCCCATCACCTTGCCGTAACCCTCTTCGAGATCCAAAGGGACTCGAGACTGCCTCTGATACTCGAACAACACACTTTACTCGATCCATCGTCGCCTTGACCAATCGCGTTAGTTTATCCGGAAATCCGTAGTAGTGTATAATCTGCCATAGCTGATCTCGATCGATCGTGTCGTACGCCGATTTGAAGTCGATGAATAAATGATGCGTGGGCACGTTGTATTCGCGACATTTCTGCAACACTTGCCGAAGCTCGAAAATCTGGTCCGTGGTGGCACGGGCACCCATGAATCCCGCTTGATATTGCCCCACGAACTCCTTTGCAAATGGTGATAGTCGACGACATAGAAGTTGGGAGAGTACCTTGTAGGCGGCGTTCAACAGTGTGATTGCGCGGTAATTGCAACAATCCAACTTGTCGCCCTTTTTGTAGATCGGACACACGATGCCTTCCGTCCACTCCTCCGGTAGTAGCTCATCCTCCCAAATCTTGACAATGACCCAGTGCAGCGCTCTAGCCAGTGCGTTCCCACCGTATTTCAGCAGCTCGCCGGGTAGCTGATCAGCCCCAGCCGCTTTATTGTTCGTCAGCCGACCGATCTCTTCTGCTACCTCCTGGAGGTCAGGGGCTGGTATTCTGTCGTCTTCTGCACGTGCTCCAAGATCTATTGCCATATCGTCACCTCCATGTTCAGCTACATCGCTGTTAAGGTGTTCGTCATAATACTGCTTCCACCTCTCGATCACCTCACGTTCGTTCGTGAGAAGATTACCGTCTGAGTCTCGACACATATCGGCCTGCGGCACATAGCCTTTGCGCGAACGGTTTAGCTTCTCGTAGAACCTCCGTTTATCGTTAGCACGGTACAGTTCTTCCATCGCCTCGCGATCCCGATCTTCCTGTTGGCGCTTTTTCCTCCGGAAGACCGAGTTTTGCCTGTTCTTTGCTTGTTTATATCGATCCACATTCGCCCTCGTACGGTGTTGCAGCATCCTCGCACGTGCTGCATTCTTCTCCTGCACTAATTGCTCGCATTCGCCGTCGAACCAATCGTTTCTTCGGTTCGGATTCATTGTACCTAGTGCCGCTAGAGCAGTGCTACCGATGGCGGTCTTAATGCCTTTCCAACCATCTTCAAGAGTTGCTGCGCCAAGTTGCTCTTCCGTTGGTAGCGCTGCTTCCAGCTGCCGCGCGTATTCCTGGGCAACTCCGGTGACTCGTAGCTGCTCGATGTTGGGTCGCGGCGTACGACTTCGACGCGTGTTATGCACCGTCGAGAGTTTTGAGCGCATGCAGACTGCAACTAGGAAATGATCCGAATCTATATTCGCACTGCGGTAGGTGCGAACGTTTATAACATCAGAGAAGAATTTACCGTCGATTAGAATATGGTCAATTTGGTTTTCTATTCGTTGGTCTGGTGATCTCCAGGTGGCCTTGTGGATATCTTTGCGGGGGAAGAAGGTACTTCGGACTACCATTCCGCGGGAAGCTGCAAAATTTACGCATCATTGGCCGTTGTCGTTCGTTGCGGCATGCAGGCTGTTTGGCCCGATTACCGGTCTATATATAGCTTCCCGTCCTACCTGCGCGTTCATGTCACCGATGACGATTTTCACGTCCCGTCGCGGACAGCCATCATACACCTGCTCCAGCTGCGCGTAGAACGCCTCCTTCTCGTCATCGGGTCTCCCTTCGTGTGGGCAATGCACATTGATGATACTGTAATTGAAGAAACGGCCCTTAATCCTCAACTTGCACATCCTTGCGTTGATCGGTTGCCAACCAATCACACGCTGGCGCATCTTTCCCAGTACTATAAAGCCGGTTCCCAGCTCGTTGGTGGTGCCACAGCTCTGGTAGAAAGTAGCCGCTCGATGCCCGCTTTTCCATACCTTCTGTCCTGTCCAGCAAAGTTCCTGCAGTGCTACGACTTCGAAGTTTCGGGGATGTAATTCATCATATATTATCCTATCGCAACCCGGGAAGCCGAGCGATTTGCAATTCCATGTCCCGAGTTTCCAATTGTAGTCCTTATTTCGTCGCGTGGGTCGACGCCGATTGTTCCGATCCCTATTTTCTTCTTCATTGTTGGTAACTTTTAGTTTTCCAGGGCGGCTTGTTGGGCCTGCCCCTAACCCCCTGTCTCGCCGGAGGACCATCGTGCACAGCACTGTTTAGAGTCCCTGCTGGCATAAGGACGAGTATAATAATCAGCCGCCCCTAACATGGAGAACAGACGCTGTTTGAGCCGCACCTCCTTGGTGAACAGACGCTCGTGTTTGACGAAGCATTTCCTCTACCGCCATGCTATGGTTACCGCGCCAGTATTCGCGTCGCACCTCCTCACTTCGCTATTGTCAGATTGACAACATTGCCCAGGCTACGCCGCATTTGGTATCATATGACTCGTGGAGGCGTGAGGCGGGAGCTTGTGAGGACCATGGCTGTGTTTGACGCTCCTTCCAGGTTGTCAACTCACCATTTGAAGCCCACCGGAAGACTCCACCGGAGTTGGTTACCCGAAATCCGCTAAGATTGCTCGTATTCCGGCTGGTACCACGAGGAGTTAGGGATAGGAGTTGCTGAATAAGAGGCTGAGTAACACTGCGGGGCCTATTTTAAGTCTACAGGTACGTGTGGCACTGCTGGTACGTGTTATTCAGCTATTTGCCAGCGGTTCTGGTCTACTCGTCGTCAATTTGGTGAACGTCACGACACACGTAAGTCCATTTCAGTTTTGTCGAGGCCTCCTCTTTTTTTCGAGCTAAAGTGAACAGATTTCGTCGCAATGTCATTCGCCATCCTCGCGATGTGGCCGGTCCACAGTAACCTCGCGACTTCCGCCAAGTGTTTGATGGAAATCTCTGCACTTTGTGTCTACAGCTAGTGGTTCATACGCCAACGCTGATTTTGTCTTACCCGATTAGGCCCGATGTTTAGTTAAATGCGTCCTTTTGAGGAGTATGTCGATGCGATGCGATGCGAAGTTTGGGGACTAAATGTGGAAGTCCGTTATCAAACAAATAAAACATGGTAAACAATATTCAGAGGTAAAGCCCGCGTCCGTTACATGTGTGTTGTCGACGAGGATGCTCAAGCAGTGAACGACGACGCGATTAAAGATTGGTATCGATGCGATTGAAGAATGGTATCTCAAGATCGAGCGATACGGTAGTGTCTTCTGGATTCGGCATTGAATTACGCCGTAAAAGTAAGGTAGGTAAGTAAGTATATTTGATTTGCTTGATATACACTTTGATAAACATTAGTATTATTTAATCATAATTATAGACTAGACTACTAGACAGTATGACTAAGGGTATACCTACTAATAACTGGGTGGGATCAAAAATTCAGAACCTTTTTTTCGCTTAAACCGAACTACACTTTGAAACATGAAGTAAACACAATTCATCATATGTTCTTTGCAGCACATTTCTTACGATAGCTAATCGAAAGTAAGTTAACACTTATTTGATAAAACATATAGTCTTGATTTTTGTTGGCTAAATGCAATTAAGTCATAGAAAAATCATATAACAAAAATCCTTCACAAAGCGGTTAGTGCGTCATAAGCTACTGTACAGCGGCTTTCCGATATTCCTGTTTCCTTTCCGGGGGCGTTTGAACATCAACTTGGGCGGCTTGCTCCATCGGTTTCGCTATTGACGCCGGATCCTTCAATGTTACCAAGAACTCGTGTGCGTAATTTTCTGCAACCGTGCAATTCAGATCTATTTTCATGTAAGGTCCATAAGCGTCTAAACGAAAGTAATTGTTTGAGTTTAGTATCACCGTATTACAAATATGATGGTGTAAAAAGACTAACCTTTCATACTAGGCCACTGGGGTACTCCTTCCGCCTTGGGTACCCCTTCGCTGGCAAATGAAGTCCACAAATCAACGGTACGTTTTGCCATTTGTGTGTCAACATCGTTCAGCTGTGATGCTTCCGTTGGGTACGGAAACAGGTACAGCAGATCATTCGTATGGTGGACCCCTCCTGTGAATGGGAGCTGTGAGACATCCATTCCATAGCCGAATCTAGTGTGCTGGCCTGCGTAGTCGAAGCTGTACAGGAAGGTGTTATTCGGTTGATAAACAGAATTCATCTGGGCTTGCTTGAGTACGGAACCCTTGACCAGGCATGCTGCCGCCGACTAAAAGAAGGGATTTGTATTATTTTCAAATATAATGTAAGTAATTGAAAATTACTAACGTCTACAATTGCAGGAATCATCTTCATTATGTCGTTTTGCCGAAGTATTTTTTGATCGTAGAACAACAAGGACTGTAGAGTTCTGGTTATACACGCTGGATCGTCTGTTCCCATGATTTTGTTGATCTCATCTATGAGCATATGCGAGGGTACTGAATGTCTCTGTAAAAGTTTTTTAGACGCCAGCGCTACAAATATATCGACTACTGCGAAAGTTCCTTCCTGCTTCATCGTTCCGATAAGCATCGGAAGATTCTTTCGCACTCTACCCTTTCGCATCGCATGGTACGGGAGATCAGGATAAAGCTGATGGGGACATCCAGTTACAAGTCGACAACCACCTATGTGGTTGCAGCCTTCGTTGTTCATCTGGGAACGCTATTGGAGCTCATTTAGTAAATTCTTATTTGTTCACGATGCTTTCACAGGTATACTCACGTAATGTTTGGAGAATCCTAACAAAAGCTGCAGAACATCGACCTCCATCAAGAATTGTTCGACTTCTTCATTGCTGGCTTTGGCATCACAACCAGCTGCCACAGCAATACGACGGGCATTCTCTACCGGGTTGTGATCGTAACTCCAGGTGGCAAAGCAAACTGCTGATTGCAAGATGAGTTTGTGGAACAATTGTTCAGTATCAATGGCTGGACTGTACAGCATGGATGATATCATCGACGCTCCGGAAGATTGGGCCATTACCGTAACCTGATTAGGATCTCCACCGAATTGCGCAATGTGCTTCTGGACCCATTCCAGTGCCAATTTGACATCATGAATTGCGGCATTTCCTGGAATATTCTCCGTTCTGGTGGATAAAAATCCGAGCGGTCCTAGACGGTACTGGGGCACGACTAGAACTACGTCCTTTTCCATGATGTAGTTCGGTGGAAAGTGACTTGCTGCTCCAGTGAAAAACATTCCACCATGAATGAAGACAATGACAGGTTTTTTCCCGTTGAAATTTTTAGTGTACACACAAACGTTTATACAATCTTCTTGGTTTTGAGCCAGCTGTTCTGGGGTGTATTTCTTCATCTCCATGTAGACAGGTGATCCAAGCTTAGGCTTAGAAACATCCATAATGCCTTCCCATGGCTGAGCTGGAATTGGAGGCTTGAAGCGCTTTTCACCATCCATTGGTTCTGCGTAGCGAATGTTCAAAAACTGATAGATTTTGCTTCCGGTCCAGGCACCTCGCGTGGTTGATCCTCGTAGTCTTCCGAGACCTGGTAACTCCACTATTGGATTCTCATGGTTTTCGGTGCCAGAGAACATTCTCGACGCGAATCGGTGCAATATAATGCTTCTTCTTAGCACTTCACTTTTAATTATGGTTCCACTGATTGTAGCCATTTTTTCACTCTAAAATTCGCATAGCCTTGCTATACGCTGGGCAACACAGACTTTTCACTATTGACGAAAGTCAACACCTTGGGATCGCCTTTTATAGCCTGCGGCGCGAAGGTGAAAGTGGGCGCAATTAGCTCGAACGGAAACCATAGCCTTAATACAGTGGATTAGGTTCTGGAAGGATTTAATCGGCAGAGCTTACCGGATAGACGCGTTATGCGCGTATATTTCTTGCGATAGAAAGGCTGACGTTGGTTGTCATGACGCCTGCAGGTGGTTCTAATTTTAGACCTCCATGTTATCAATCAATCGAAGCGGAACCTCCCAACGGCAATGAATGAACGCAAAATCACAGACAATTGGATGGATTTGGATATGCTTCGGTTATTGATTTTTTTGCGCATTTTTTGTAATTTTTAAAATTTACAAAAAAAGCATTTCCGACATTTAACCGATGCAGTAAGGGTTTTTGAAGGATTTTATGTATCATTCATTGTCTTGGGAGATAATGCAAGAATTTATGAGAACTTTAAAAAAGTGTTTTGTGTTGTTTTTCAAGTTTTGCTGGTTGGTTGTCGTATTGATATTTTTTTGTTACCATTTTTTCATTTTTTACTGTTTTACTGTGGATCATGCATTTCGTTTCTAATTTATCTGTGTTTTTATCTATATATATGACCCTGATCTTTACTGCTGCATGTAGTTCAACAATAATCCCGTTCTACGTATCAGTACTGAACATTTCTTCGGTGAAAGGACTTGTTCATTTTACTGTTTTGCACGCAGTGAAATCGGCTGCGGCTCTCTTCTACAAGGATTTGACTTACTGCGAAAAATAAAGAATAAAAGAGGTGCGTAAGAACTTAAACACATGATTTAGTTGAAATACCGAAAGGGTGTTGTTTTAGTGAAGTAATACGCAGCGAGATTCAATCAGGAAGTATGGGTCAATAACTCCAGAGCTAGTGAATTGATCAGTACTATTTGAGTTAAAAAATGACAAAATTTTCAGAAGCCTTGAGTCGTGAATTGTTTCAAAAAGCGTCTATTTTATATTTACAAGTCTATACACCACATTTGTACTCTAGAACGAAAAGTTTTGCATAATTTATGATGCTATTTTTTTTCTAAAATATCTGGTCAGTTAGAAAAGTACCCAACCTTAATTTTCTTCCCTAATCCAAAGGATTTGAATCAAAAGCGCCAGTCGTTTGTTAAAATTTGGCTCTAATTCCTAAAATAATCAGTAGTTTTACATGAGAACTTTAATTTTCCATTTTAATTTGTGAATTTTTGAAGCAAGTTAAGCCTAAATAAATCGGAAATTTCATTCAAAAGACTGTTATAAAATTTACGTAAAGAAAAGCATCAATTTTTTTTATTTAACCATAACGTGCCATAACTAACCAAATTGGTGTCATTGATTCTTGAAAAGATCATGGAGTTAACATTGATTAATCGACTGCGATCATTGCAGCATTTAGCCTGTGTTCAAGACATCGCTGAATGTTATTATAGTGCTGGAGCCAAATACCACTAAACCACGGTGTCTTAGCATCTAAATGGAATATATTTTTAACATTTATAGCGATTTATGCCTTTTACTTATCGCACCCATTTGCAGATAGCAACGAGCAGCATTTCACCATGATTCATTTCCAACCGCCGTGGCGCATCGTTGATAAGCACAAACAGGGTTGATATTTTCTAACTGTCATTATTGTTGAATTTAATAGAAAAATTTTGGCACAATTTAGAATTTAAGATTAATTATAAATTGAGTATTTGGAACCCATTAGCAATTATGTGTTTGTAATAATGCCAATTTTATTAAACATGTAACTCTGATAATCTGTCTTTCGTAACTATCTATAGCACTTTTGACCCCGTTTTCGCGGGCAGCTGCTAACTGCCTGCTTTGTTCGTTACATGCTAATGGCTAGTCCGTAAATAATATGTAAACAACATATTACACATTTCAGATAAACCTTGAATGAAATATCGGGATGCCACATCCTCCCCCGTGTAAATTAACCAATTCAATACATGATTTTGTTTCAGGTTATATATACATTGTTTACATTATTTATATTTAGGTGCAACTGTTAAATTATTCCGATCTACAGACCCATCCCAGACATCGCCGACCTGTCGCCTCGTATTGCCAAGATTCTCAAAAGAGAATTTGGCAACGTAGAACTAACATACACCACTACCAACAATGTAAGAGCCTGTCTCTCTCCAGTAAAACATATCATTCCACCGTTACTGCAACACAGCGGAATATACAGCACTAAGTGCCAGAGTGGTGATTCCGGTGATATATCAGGCCGTATGAATAAAACAGTTTACTTTCTTACTAACTTACTTACTTTACTTTCTCCATAAAGTTTACACGGAAAAAGCAAAACAAACCGTTTTATTCATATGGGCTATTGGTACGACCACTAACCACTTAAAAAATCAGAAGGGTTGTGCACAAGACTCGACCGCAAAGGTGACGTAGGACTATGTAAATCTCTTTGCAGTGATAATAACATGTATCCATGTATGTAATAAAACGATTCTTCATATATGCATGCTACATGCGTTGTACGTAATATTTATCAAAGTAGTAACATTGTATACGTTCAATCCTCAACATATTTCACAGTTACTTCTATGAATTGACTGAATCTATTTTATTATAACAAATCGAAGTCACACTAAACCAAACAGTAAATAAATTTTCATGATCTGTTTCTACGTTGAACAATGCTTTTCCTCTGGTGATCGGCAGACGGTACGCGCGAGTTTTCAAAAAGCTGAGAATATGGTATTACGCAAAACTTTTCTGCGGCTTACAAAAGAAGAACACTGATGATAAAGCATTTATAAGCTGCAGACCAGAGGTGGGCACCGCTAACCGAAATTTTAGCTTCGTTAACAGCTAAACCGCTAATTCAAAACGTTAGCTTCGATAACCGCTAAATTAACCAAAAATTTAGCAGAAGCTAACGCTAACTGCTAACCGCTAAATTGGTTAGCGACGCAAATTTGGCAATACTTTTTTAAACACCAATTTTTAGAAAAAACGAAATCTTCGTTGCAAAGGTCTAATGAAAAAAATATAAACCTGGAAAAACATAAAATAATTTCGTGGAAAAATTGCAGGCATTTACAAAAAAACTGTTTTGAAGAACATTACCACATTTCAAATGGGTGAAATGGAATTATAGTTTTTTCGATTTTTCTTTGGAGTTTTCCATCACTGGAAAATTTTGTACAAGATCTTTCCAAATGACACATTCCAAGCGCATCTATCCCATGAGAGCAAATTTTGAAAGTAGTAATATTAAAAATATTTGTATGTAGTATGTTCAAACATACTATAAAGCTTACAAAAATCCTGAATTGTCATATTGTTTATTGACAATTCATGCTAAAATGCACCTTACAAGTGGGAGGGTAACAATATAGATTTTTTCATCATTTAGGCAAGGCTGCAATTAATTCTCTGTCAATAGTTTTAAGCCAAAATAATTTAAAACTGTATATCGTCAAAACATGTTTCATTACTAGGGTAACATTTTGTTCATACAGAGTTTTTTGGAAAATGAAAGCATTTTCCAGATAAGCGGCCTTTAAAAACAGATACTTTTATAATGGTGTCCCGTAACGAAAATTTTGCATTTATTTCCATATAGGGGGATTAGGGGCATAATGAGCACCCGGGGCGAAATGGGCACCCCTCTTTTCTACGAAAGTACGCATTTTATAACATCATATGGCATGCGAAACACTGCTGTAGGTACTACAGTATCTATTTATCAAAAAATGAGTGATCTCTACTGTTAAAACACGGAGTTATATTAAAAAACTCAACTTGGTTCTCAGACGCTGAAAAAATTATAATTTTGGCGCACTACCAAATAAGCTTTTACGATCATTTAAATATTTTAAACTATCAAGTGCACACTACAGCATGATGTATACATTGTATCTCAAATTTCACCTTCATTGAAGTTTTGATTTTATACTATAATTAGTGTAAAAACCCATTTTTATTTTAACTACTTGACTGGGGGCGAAATGGGCACCCTTAGCTGGGGTGAAACGAGCACTATGTCACATTAACTAACTTGTCAGTTTCCTTGTTTATCGCGTCAATGCTTGTTTACAGTGATGGTATAAATATGCCAAGAGAATCCGGAAGACATAATTGGTCAAAAAAGGCCTTGCAAGTGGCCTTGACCGCTCTAAGGCGAGACGGAATACTCACAAAACAAGTCGCCAAGTACCACAGCATTCTGCGGCAGACGTTAGCGCGGTATGTGAGGCCATACGAAAGGGCAATTTCGGGGCAGGAGGTGGACCAAATTGATTCCTTCAAAACAGTTTTCGCTCCCGCTACAGAACAAGAGCTGGTGGTCCATATTTTGTATGTGGAGGTTCGATGCTACGGTATTTACTACCCGTGAAATCAGAACCCTCGTATACCAGCTGGTAGAGGGAAACGGAAAAGCATATGTCTTCAACACTAAAACACAGCTAGCTTAAGCGTCATCCTAAACTTTCCTTGTGTGCTCCAGAGGCAACCTCCGCGGCTTAATTGCCTTTAAGCGGCTTGCGGTCAATAGTTTTATCGGCATTTTGACACGTTTTATGTTTGTGTATGTATGGGTGTGTATGTGTATATGTGTATGTATGTGTTTATGTATGTGTATATGCATGTGTGCGAGTGTGTGTGTGTGTATGTGTGTGTATGTGTGTGTGGTTGTTGTTCTTATATACATTCTTCAAGCATGTGTTTATAAGGGTGCTCATTATGCCCCAGGGGGTGCTCATTGTGCCCCACACACTGACCGATTTTTAGTTTTTGAAGCATTAGTTTAAATTGCAATTTTCGTCATCATATCAATTATTTTTTAATTTGTTAACAGTACGCCTTTAATTATCGATAGTGAATGTATGTTTTGCAATGACGACACTTTAAAAATTCCGTCATTTTGGGTGCTTAAATCAGTCAACAAGTTAGGGTGCTCATTATGCCCCTAATGCCCCTACCAGAGAGTTTAAATCCAAATTTTTTGAAACTATGGATTTTCTTTAATCATATATGTACAATCAAAATCGCGCTGTGCTTGACTTTTGATAAGCATTTCTATGTAAAATAAAATAGGTGCTTCAAAATGGTGTCCCGTAACGTTTTTTTAAGGCAAAAAGTAATTGAATGAAAAAACACTTATCACATCATGTTTCAACTAATCTTTATCGACGATAACAAATCTATTATTTTGATGACCGAATGCAAGTAAATATGTATTTATTATAAGTATGTATAAATATGATTACAATATAATAATATATTGTAATATTAAGGAATGTGCGGTAAAGACGGGCACCTCAAGATTAAAATTCAATATCTACACAAGTATCTCTGTTTGATACAGCCATACTACTACTAAATTTTGTTCAAAACTGATACTTTAACATCAAAAACATTACCTAGTAATCATATTTTTTAGACATTGTACTAAAAACGAACACATTATATGAAAGGTGGACACCGCAAAAAAAGGTGTGATGCCTGATGAGTAATACCTAACGAGGTATGATACCAGTCGTCGTATGTTCGAATCTCGACTGGATGGTGCTGCCAAAGTCAGTAGGATCGTTGTATAAGCCCCGTAGAGTGATTTATCTATAAAGTACGCATAAAGCCTATCAAAATAGACAAATCAACCTAATTGTTTTGTACTCTAATAACTAGCTGCAGAGTCTCTCGACTAAGGGTGGCTCCAGGCAAAGGGTGAACATGTGCATTCCATAACCTCTGTTTACTAACTTCTACCCGTACGTCCACGTGTTGCCGGCTGGGGTACGCAATCCCGGTTGCTGTAGGCTAACAGTGAAGGGGACAGAGTGGCTTCCTCGCAGCTTAAGATGGCAACCACGTCAGTGAGATAGGAACCTGAGGCTTACAACTCACTGTACCCGAAAACAAAAAAAAAGTTAATGAAAAAGAAAGAAAGTCTCTCGATAAAGAAGAAGGGTTAAATCTTAAAGACATTTATACCTAACGCCGATTGCGACTTACTTGAATACTTTATCATTAAAATACTTGAATAGTCTAAAAACTTGGAATTCCGTTTCTGAAAGTTGTTTAGTCAGCTTTTTTAGCAATTTATAGTGACTTCGTTGAGCACACTAGCAAGAAATCCTACCCCAGAGAACATTTTTAGCTTGCAAAATGCATAGTAAGTGTCGTACTTCGAACGGCATCATTTTCAGCTACTTTTTTTAGCGTTTCTTTTTTGAAAGTTTTCATTACCCTTTTCAACCGTTTTATTTTTTTATATTTTATATAACTGTTTTATGACTGTAGAATAAATTGCAAGTTATCAACAAAGTTATTTTCAAGAATAGGCAAAATTAGTCTTTTATAGCAACTTATGTTATAGTTATAGTTCGCAACATGAGTTGTTAATGTTGCATGAAATAGTAGAGTTGCTTAAAAACTTTTAAATTTATGCGTTATGATACGTTAACTGATACGTCTGAAGTAAAACAAAATACCTAATTTTCGAATATTTGCTATTTAATACCATTTTGGCGTGCAGCGCAAATAAAGCATACCTTTCGCATCAAGACGAACCTTATTTACCGTTTTAAATTTTTTCAAATAAAATTTTTGAATTTTGTTATTTTGGCCAAAATCATGCAAAATCTTACATAGGGGGAGGGGGCGATTAGTCAACAATGGGGAAAACTCGTTACATAATTAATCCATAGCCCCTACATTTTAATTACTAATGTGTCCAAACCCTAAGATTAGGCAAGCATTTCATTATAATACTTCAGTATAGTTCTCACATGGGTATTTCTCTTTACCTAGAAGTAAACTTTACCTTACATATACTTCGTTACGTATGTCTTATTACCAGACTATAACACACCCAATCAGTACACTATTGTTACAAAACATAGTGAATATAGACCAGATATAGAAAATATGACGGCCTGAACAGAAATCTAGAGAAAATAAACCATATAATGCAGTTTATTTTTTCCGTTACGGGACACCATTTGCAGAATACCGTTTGCCCAACAGCGCATGGTGTCCCGTAACGAAATGATTTTTATTATATCTTAAAAACTAAACGCAAAACCTGAATATACTTTTACATTTTGAGTTTCAGGCTGCCTTCAGCTAAAAATTTTCGGAACATGTCGACTTTGAAAAACTTGAAACAGAGCAGAGTTTTGCAAATGTTTGAATCATGTTCAGAATACGCATTTTCTGCGATGGTGTCCCGTAACGAAAAGTATTCCGCCACTATTCAATGATGCTTATTCTAATAAATATTTCGCCCTCGTATTGAGAAAGTACTACTAAATAGCATCTCAAAACACCTATTTTGAAAGATATTCGTCAGACTGTTGGTAAGATATGAACAAATTTGCTTCGAAAAAACGGTTGCTCATGGTGTCTCGTAACGCTGGAATGTGTCAAATAATATTTTTTCTGGATTGCCAATAAAATTTACTTACGTTTTCATTTAAAAATACAGTCGGATTTCGAATGTTGCAACAAAAGCCTGTCGCCTATGTTGCCACAATCGAAACCGTGCCATAATCGAGACCCCTTTTTGTTATGAAAAATTTTAATGTAAATGCGTTAGAAATTGAGTAAATATTATTAATCAACAATTGCAACCATTTTATGTTCGAAAAGTCCGCCAAGAGCTATCCGTCCGGTGCAAGTAGGTTTTTTGCAACCTGCGGTAAGACGTAGTCCTACGGAAATAAAAATATTGTTTGAAACATTCTATAACAGCAAACTTTTTTTTCATAAACACACTAAGGGCATCATTTTCGCGTCATTTAAAAGCATGTATGCGGAAACTGACTGATATTTAAGCATATTTGGAAGGGGAATTTTTTGTGTTGCCAAAAACGGATACTTTTGTTGCCAAAAGCGAGGCATGCCAAATTCGAAATCCCACTGTATATGCTCTAATACATGCTTGGTTGTGTGCTTGAATTATCGAAGTGGTACAGGAGATCTCCGAATAAGGCGATGGGTTCTCAGCTATGTAGCTATCGACCAACAAACCTGATTTTTGATATAGGGTAACCAACGTATTTTGGACCCCCTCAACAGCTGTACATAATTTAGACACTTACAGCAAAATCAAATGGAAGTGTCCAAATTATGTACAGCTGCTGAAGGGGTCCAAAATAGGTTGGTTACCCTACAATGGACTCCCGTTCGTTTGAACGATTCCTCATGCAAACTAACGGGGTTACTCTTTAATTTGCACAAATGACCACCCTAAATATGCTGAAACTCGTATGAACTGGCCGCTCTGCTCTTTGTTATTGTCTTGAAGGTTTGATTTAGTTGGTAGTTGCAAGCAGAGAATATTTCATTCTCCGATCGGATTTCTATCATAATCGTTGGTAAAATGGAATGTTAAACACGCTTGGTCAAAAAACAAATCGTGTTGACGTGCATTGTGTGCATAAGCAAATGATGTCATGTTGAGAATGACATTTGAACCATTTTTAATTTGCACGTCGTGCAAACCAACGGGGTTCAAATTAAAAAGTGTTCAGATTAAAAGCGGTCAAACGAAGGGGGGCCCACGGTATTGTTAGAGCCTGTTATAAACTTGCTAACTATCAAAAACCAACTAAATTGACCAAAAGAAAACTGATAAAATGCAGTGATAGCACTACTTACCGCCTTATTCGGGGGACTGCTGTTTAGGAATAGTTTATGAATTCGACTTTTTTGGCCATCACTCAGTCGCCCTTATTCTGCGAGTTACGTGACTCAATACGACAATTGTCACTCGCCGTGACTCGCCACGCGCATAAATACACGATACAAGTGAAATAAGAATTAAATTAATTAACTATAAATCGCAAACTACGCTGGCACACATTTGAGCGATTCTCATTTTTCACCTGATAAAAATCGGGAGGTTATGTCGGCCACGTTGTATAGCTATAACTAGGCCACGCATCGATTCAGGACTCAATCCATTTCGAAAGGACTAGTAAAAGGATACCGTTGGACCCGCTTACCGTTTAGATAATTAGCACCCACGTCTGCAGCTGACTACTAAGTATTCCTGTCCCATTTTTTGCAAGAAAAATCTTCAAGGGTGTTCAATCTATCAACGTTATATACATATATGATTAATATTGATCTGCACAAGTTCAATGTAAACAAATTTGACATTTGTAGTACAGAACATAGCAAAACAACATAAACTGCAAATTTCCAGCGATGCCAGCACCAATACTTTTCTAGGGACTATGAGGTCTGTTGTCCCAACGTACTAGATGGCTCGGCCAGATTGCAGTTGACTTGGGAATCTCGAGAGGCTAAACGAATCGGCAACGAGTATAGTCCAAGTCCGAGTGTATTCTCTTGCTGCAATCCTCTGTGCGAGTCATAGGAGCTCGAGAGTGCCACCGAAACGCCCACGTAGCACATCACTCGCTCCAGGGTGCTTTGATCTGCCGCTTCAGTTTATCCGCAGATCGTGCATTATCTGCCATAGCAGTTCGCGTTCAACTGTATCGTATGCTGCCCGATATTTCTGATAGATTTGTTGAAGTGTGGAAACGCGGAAGGGCTCTCATGAATCCCGCCAAAAAATTTGCTGCTCCTTCTATTCGCTTATCATTTTAGATTTTGAAAGTTAATTTCGACAACTTCCGATTTGATCAAAATGAATAAATGAACAATGTATATTTTAGTTGATTTCAGTTCAGTTCGAAGGATAATTTTTGTAATTTACTTACGAGCTTCTTTGATACAAAGATGATAATGAAATTGACTCATTTATGCCATTCTATTAATTAACGAGTGTATTTTATCTTTGTTCATCTTTGTCTATATCTTCTTTTTATAAAACAAAACCTGAATCATATGTATATTAGATAACAAAGAACGACTGGCAACGTGTACACCGGCGATAGAGATAAGATATCGAGAATGATATCCAAATGCTTATCACGCAAATCGATGCCACATTGTAAATACATTACAGAAGCATGCACGTAAGCACACTCAGCAACAAAAAAATCTATTGTATAATCGACGAATCCGATTGGAATTTGTCGCTAGACTGGCTTAAATCATCACTTTTTGGCAGCACGCGCTTCATCGCTAGCCACAGTAAATTCGTCCAGGAAGTTATGACCGATACTGAATTGCTTGTTTATATGTAGATATGGTCCGTATACATCTGTAATTGAAAAAAATATTAAAATGCAAGACGGATATACAATCTGGTGGAATTACTATTAAATGTAGGCCACTCCGGTAGATCTTTGGTGCTGGGAACTCCATTGATGGCAAACGACGTCCAAAGATCGACCATCTTTTTAGCAATCTCGGTGTCCTGACTATTCAGTCTGGCCGCTGATTTTGGATACGGGAAGAGATAGATTAGATCATTGGTGTGATGCACTCCACCATCAAAGGGTATCCGACTGACGTCCTGATCGAAGCCGAAGCGGCTATGTTCACCATGGTAGTCGAAGCTGTACACATAGGTCTGATCGGGATTATGGCGGCTATTGTATTGAGCTGACCGCAGAACCGTGGCTTTGATGATAGCGGCTCCAGTGTACTATGAAAATGTAGACATTTAACTCTTAGATTGAATGAATCAACGTTCATTGGCTAAAACTCACATCTATTAGACCTGGAATAAGTTTGAGAATATCACCTGAAGCAAGATCTTCAACGTTGAACATTGTTCTAGCTATCAGCGGCGTTAGGGTATTGCTATCTTCTGTTGACCCGTAAGTTCGCGAAACTTGCTCTAATAAATCGTAGCGCATGAAGTCTTTATCCTTCAGCACTTTCATGTGCGACAGTATAACGAACATATCTACCAAACCGAAACTACCTTCATGTTTAACAACTCCGGTTAACATTGGTAAATTTTTGCGTCCTCCGCCCCTTTTCATTACTTCAAAGGGAGTCTTCGGGAAGATGCCTGATGGTCCACCCAGTGTAAACCGATGTCCACCGATTGAGTTGATTCCGTTGGGTGTTCCTTGCCACTATGGAATTGATGGGGTTCAGTAAGTTATGTTGGTGCTTAATTCAAATAACTGTTACCATATGTTGCGAAAAGTATTTCAGCAGATTGTAGGCATCCAATTCTATCAAGAATTTTTCTACCTCTTCTAATGGAGCTTTCGGGTCGAGTCCAGCTCTACGAGCGATGTCTTTCGCGTTTCGTTCACAGTTTACATCAAACGTCCAGCTACTTGCCAGTCCTGCGCCTGAGTTTAGAATCATTTTATTGAAGAACGACTCTTCACCAGCCGGGCTGAAGGTTAGAGCTGCAATGATGGCCGCACCTGCCGACTGACCAAACGCAGTTACTTGCTGAGGATCACCCCCGAAATGAGATATATATTTTTGAACCCAGCGGAAAGCTAGAATAACATCCATAACACCTGCATTTCCAGGTATGTTTTCGGTTTTGGTTGATAGGAAACCAAGGGCCGCTAGCCGATACTGTGGCACAACGAGAACGATGTCTTTTTCGAGTAAATATTCCGGAGGGTGTTGACCAGCACCACCACTGTAGAATCCTCCACCGTGTATAAACACGATCACTGGTTTCTTGCTGGAAAGCTAAAAGTTTAAAATTTAATCAGTATGAATTTTGTGTAAATGTTGATCGATATAAACGTACATCCTTTGTATACACGCAGAGGTTTATGCAGTCTTCCAAATTGTCCGGCAGTGAATCCTTCCCTATCTTTTTCATATCTCCGTAGTACGGGGAAGCATTGCCGCGTTTTGAAACGTCCAAAACTCCCTCCCAAGGCTCTACCGGTATGGGTGCCTTAAACCGGCGATTTCCCGTAGCAGGTTGACCATAGCGGATGTTCAGGAACTGCTGGATCGGTACGCCACTCCAGGCACCTTTGGTGAAGGATCCTTTTAGTGTTCCTAGTTCTGGCAAATGGACGATCGGATCCGGCACTTCCGGATTGCAATCGGCTGAACAGTGGCGTTTGTGGTTAAGTGGCAGTATTGGTAAAAATCGGTGGGTGGGTGTTCGTACAATGTGACTGAAGTTTCGGACTAAGGTCTTTGGTAGCGACATTGTTGCAGTCTAAAAAATAAAATAATATCGTTTTAGTGGTAAGGAATCTGTGTACATGGCTGTAAATAGGTAAGAGTTACAAACAAAGAAGTAAAGAAAGAGAGGGAGTGTCTCTCTCCGGATAAACCAAAAAGATTCGCTCAGGGTCTCTGGGATTCCTCCCATTGAAATTGTGTGAAGGAATTCTGCAGAGAATTCGCATAGAATAGCTTGCTTATAGAACCATGATTCATATATGAGAATCCTAGAGTTGAATTTTCGGGATACCTATAACTCGGTAAGGGAATCGCCTGTACTATGAAATAAGAATCCTCTGGATTCTAAAATAGGAATCCTTACGTGTTAGTATGGGCACTCTCCTTTTCCCTTCCTTCTATCGCATACAAATCCTCTTCGTCGTTTTCCCTATCTGTCACTATCGAGAGCGCTGCACAGAGGAGTAACTAGGGCAAAAAGCTGGCCAAAATAAGAAAAACATTTTTTTCGGTCTTTTAATATAATATATATTTTTTTGTATGCTTAAATAGATGCTGCACAAAGTACTCTTAGTCAAAACACGTAGAAATATACCTGTAAGTTATGGCAGGTGTACAAACATTGACAATATTTGAAACATTTTTTTTTAAAATCATCAAGCATCAGGAAACGGATTTCAGCAGAAGTAAACAAAACGATTAACAGAGGATATTTATCAAAACATAGGTTCATCATAAGTAATTCTAACTGGTTTGTAGGAAGAAAATTTAAAATTTTGAAAATATGACTTGTTTTAAATAGTTTTGTCAAACAACTATTTTTTTGCAATTTTGTGCTTTTTCAATGGTTAAAAAGTTATCAAATCTTGCAGAATCTGGTCATATATTCTATGGAGGAATGAATCTTTGTGGTATTCTGAACAAATCGGTACGTAAAGCTCATCCGGAAACGTCCGGACTGGCATTTGCGACCCCTTTGAAAATTGTATGTTTCACATCGTTTTCAAGCAAATATCGACAATTCGCATCTAGTTGCGTACTCTTTTGTGCAAGATAATTCACCTTGAATACAATGGGCACACTAGCTATACTACATGTCTAGGGATTATGAGGTCTGTTCTCCAGATGTGTCACTATTTGAATCAACATAACTCGCTGACAAAAATAGTAGGAAAAATGTTAGTTGGGTGACGGTAAAGTATGTTATTCGCGTTGACGAACGGAAGCTGCTGCTACCTCCATAAGTTTACTGTAGGGGTGAAGCGCAATAGGAATTTCTTAAAGAGCGCAAGAGATTGAAAAAATTTGGCAGATTTTCACCCACACGTACATACGGGCATTTCTATGAGTGTGCAAGAGATCGTTTAATGCCGTCAACGCGAATAGTATGTGTGGCGTGATTGTTATTTGATAAATTATATAACAGAGGCTATATATCACAGAGAAGACATCTGCGTTGATTTAGATTCTAATCAGTCTACTCCACTATCAACAATTTGGTATTAACCAATATCATTTTCTTATATGATTCAAGAACAAACAAGATACTCATTGATTTGCTCATACATTTGTAGGTTTTGGAGAATTCTGCAAAATAGTGACTAGAAGAAAAGTATAATTTGCACTGATAAGTGAATTGAAATGACTAGTAATGGCGCCAGTTTGTTACAAAATTAACTATTTTTACGTTTCACTTCATATTCGAGCAAAATATTACCTAATACATAAGAAAATAATTTTGGCCAGCTTTTTGCCCTAGTTACTCCTCTGTGCGCTGCTAAGCCTCGAATTCCATAACTCTGTCAAAGCCTTCAAACCACCAAATTTAAAATAATATCTATCCGATAGCTTCTGCTTTCTAAATGCCTCTTACGAGCTGATAATGATAACTTGCCGGTTTTTCGAGAAATAACTCTTAGCAAATTGCTTAACAATACCATTTTGAAAGCACAATGTTAAGCAGGAAGTGTTCTACACACAGCTTGAGAATATAGATAGACGACAATTGCTCGTCTCGGTTATCATCGGGAACAAAGCAAAACCCAACTGTTTCATTCCGTTTTCGGTACTTGACCAGCTGTTTTTTTAATATTAGACCGGTAGTCGGATAACAAAGTCTGCACATTGTGGTCAACAACAACGGCCAGTGACGTGTAAGCTTTGCAGCTTCACAAACACTGGTAGTCCGATGCACATAATTCCCTCGCAAAAATATCCATTGAACCACATAGAGATTTCTTGATCAACGAGCGGCAAACCAAACTGATTATATTCTCATCGACGGATGATTCTTCGTGGACATTTCCGGCTCAGCTCGAACCACCAGTAAGTACCAGTTTGTCCTAAGACATAGCCTGGGTCTTTGCTGATTGTTCCGGTTAGAGTTATTATTACTTACGGAGTCCATTGCTTTGATTTTATAATGGTTCAGGCTTGCAAAGCCCGCAACCAACCACACAGTATCGCCGGAGGACCAATGTAGCTCGAAGGAGCACTCCTCCCCTGTCAGCATACGACCTTGGCTTCCACCGGGGTTGGTTACCCGATCTCCACCGAGGTTGCTCGTATCCCGGCTGGTACAACTAGGGGGTAGGGGTAGAAGTTGCTAGGTAAGACGCTGTGGACCACTGTGGGATCTATTTTATGTCCAGTGTGCAAGGCACCGATGGTATGCATTATCCAGCCGTTTATCAGCCCCTAAGACATAGCCCGATAACCAAAAATTTCATTTTCACCGACCTAATTTTTGCCAACCGACAAATCTTGCATCTGCAAGTTGCAGAAATGTCAAGAGAATAACGAGCCCACGCTTCACGTCTTTATTGACTTTAAAGCAGCATATGATACAGTTGATCGAGACCAGCTATGGTACAAAATGTGCGAACGATTTTCCGGATAAACTGACGCGACTGATCAAAGCTACATTAGAACGAGTGATGTATTTCACGCGCATCTCGGGGACTCTCTCGAGACCCCTCAAAATGCAGCGAGGGTTGAGATAAGTTAACGGTTTATCCTGAATACTTTCCAACTAACCACGGATAAGGAGATCCAGCGACGCATTCAAGTAGAAAATCGGGGTTACTTTGATGTGACATTGTTTACAGAGCATATACTTTCCCGTACTCGAACAGCAGGTGGTGCTGACGATATTTGGCGAAGTACGAATCAAAAACGGAGAGTGGCGAAGGTCACGTATGAACCACGAGACACAGGCACTGCACTATGGGGGATTTCCATACAAGCAGGCGGACAAAAATATTTTCGAATTTTTGTTAGGATTTTTGATGTTTTTCAAGTTGATATGTTTAAAATATGTTGTTAGAGTACATTTGCAAACATTTCGCGAACATATTTTGAAAAGGGTTTAACTGTTTGCCTTTGTCATATGTGAAAAACTAATCCTTCCTTCTCAAACGTACAAGGTTTGGATTCGACCATTAGCGATTTCAACCAAAGTTGGCATAATTGTTCATTCCGACCCCACAACCAATTTCCCTAAGTTTTACACCGATTGATCAATCCCCCTAGCGGTGGCGCTGCTTCCTTTTTTTACAGATTTTCAAAAAAGTAATTTTTCGGGTTTAAATATCTATGCAACAGTTTGATGTGAAGACATGCCAATATACTTTTTCTATGGGTTTTTGGTCGCGCAATCGAATGATGTTATCAGTTTTTATCTAATTTGTCAACATCATACATTTTTTTTGCAATTTGAAACGAAAAATGAGAATATCTCAAAACATCCCAATTTGATTTTCAAATAAATATGCTTGAAATGTTCGCCAGAAAATTCTACATAAGAATCACTTAACTATAAAAAAACAATATTGGTAGTATGGGAGGGTAGTTTGAATATCTGTGGCATCAGTAATTCTATCTGAATTGTTAGTAAAAGTATGTTTAAACACGTTTACTTGAAGCTTCCGGACATTTTCATGACCAAATAATGTATTTTAATGAAAAAGATGCATTTTCAACATTTTTTTTGTATGCCAGAAGGGCATTGGGTTAAAAGGCCACTGCGACAGTCTTTCAACATATTTTCAACATAGAATCAACATAATAAATTTTGATGTTCTGGATACTTTTGTATATATTTAAATAAAAGTAATGATTTCGTACAAATTTTTATAGTTTCATTATATAATTGTGCTAGTTATTTGTGCCATATAATGCATTGTTATGTCGACTAATGTGATATTTCACTTCTGAGATTATACGAAACTTCGAAGTAATTTAGACTCTTGAAAATGACTTTATTAACACTTCATTGCACTACGGGAAAAACTAGCCTGAAAACGAACGAAATTCAGAAACTGCCTGCCAATTGATAAAATATAAGTGATCTTCTGTAAAAAATTTCCGGCGAATCTCACGGTGCCCACCCCTGCTTAATTGACATCGGAAAGTATCAAGTTTTGCTGATTTTCCCCTATTTTTAACAATATTTTAACTTAATGGAGTTTATCAGGTCAGTTAAGTTATTCATTCGTCTCATATAAGCTTTGTAAGATTTACCGAAACTGGTCCATAAGTTCAGCAGAACATATCTTGAAATAAGCCATAGGTCTAAAATTTAGACCACTCGATATAGGTACATCGCAATTTAAAATTTTCGAAGACGTTTTTTCGATGAACTTAGCAGGAGGGGCGCATGTTTTCTTCATAGTGCTAATAACGTCATAAGGAGGAAATCTCGATGGTGACTCCCTATGAAATACTTCATATTGAAATCTGTTTAACCCAGTTTCTAAATATGATTATACTAAATGCTTCTTCTGTTGACATTTCACGTTGATCAGTTAGCTGAGCGCGCGCGTTTGTGTGTGTGTGTGTGTGTGTGTGTGTGTGTGTGTGTGTGTGTGTGTGTGTGTGTGTGTGTGTGTGTGTGTGTGTGTGTGTGTGTGTGTGTGTGTGTGTGTGTGTGTGTGTGTGTGTGTGTGTGTGTGTGTGTGTGTGTGTGTGTGTGTGTGTGTGTGTGTGTGTGTGTGTGTGTGTGTGTGTGTGTGTGTGTGTGTGTGTGTGTGTGTGTGTGTGTGTGTGTGTGTGTGTGTGTGTGTGTGTGTGTGTGTGTGTGTGTGTGTGTGTGTGTGTGTGTGTGTGTGTGTGTGTGTGTGTGTGTGTGTGTGTGTGTGTGTGTGTGTGTGTGTTGTGTTGTGTGTTGTGTGTGTGTGTGTGTGTGTGTGTTCGTGTGTGTGTTTGTTATTCGCTGGAAATATATTTAGTCTTGAAATCTCCCATGGTGACTAGAAATTTTCAAAACACTATATTTCGCAGAGTGGCGCATGGTGGCACGTAATTCTTTCATAAGTTGATAGTATATACCTGAGATTTAACCCAGAAGGAGGAATTAACCTGGAGATATCTGGAGAAAAAAAGTTCTCGACTAACAAAGCAGAAAATTTTCTAATTTTACCATATTTTTCTTCTTCTCATGCTTTTTATCACTATTATTTTTACTCTAGCCATCTAAACCATTTATTTTTCGGAAAGCTCATTTCATTACCTTTCTAATGATATATGATACATGTGATTTAATTTTGGAAATATTGCTCAAAAATTGATTTGAAACTAAACGTGTTTTAATGGCAAAAAGTGTATATATCATATCGTTTTTCAACTTTGACAGCCTCTATCTCAGAAACAACATCGACTAGAGACTTGCTATTTTGGATTTTTCTTAATTGAAGTGTTTGTTATCAATAGAAAATGTCATTAGGCGGATTAGTGAAAGTCAGTTTTCTGATTTTTGTCCGCCTGATATCTCATAGTGCACTGCTTGGTGAAATTCTCATCGTACATCTAGTGAAAGTCGGTAGGCTACAGTTGGTCGGGTACCTAGTAAGGACGACAGTGCGATGAAAACGGTTTTCTTTTCAATAATCCACAGGAATCAGGAACAGAGGGGCTCAACGTGCGAGATGGCTCGACCAGATCGAAAGGGTGATTAAGTCGAAGCTAGTGGCACATATACAAGTTTGTAATATTTGACCTAAGGATCAACGTGAAGCACTAATCTTTTGTTTCTATTTGTCCCATTTTACCCTATAGATGCGTGATATTTAGGAGAAATAAAGCTTAAATTTGCGATAACTTTTCAAGAAAACTTCGATATTTGCTTAGTTTAGAACAATGCATTTTTGCAAGATGCAACTAACAACAGTTAAGTATGAGAAACTCATTTTTTGGAAACTTCCAAAGAAACTGCTCTATAACTCTGCACCCGACGGAGATGGAATTTTCATTTGTTCACCAAAGGTGTGTTTTTATATTTTATACAATTTTGCCGAAGAAAGCATGTTTCTACCTCCTAACACTAAATAGTTAGTTTTTGTGATTTTTGTATCCATGACTAACTTTTGATGCACTTAAATTATGGGTTATGTCCAAGGGTAAGTCGCTTAGAACATTGAGGCAGGCTCAACAGCTGACCTCATTGATTGCGGTACATTCATTTTACAGTTTATGGCACACTGTGGCCCACCTTTTTGACATTTAAATTTTGAAATGTTAGAAATTGGCAGCCCTGCCAATGTTTGTTAATGTCAAAACGAACAAGCAGTCAAGCTGAGCGCAGGCGAATTTGACAGGTTTCACGTGATCAGCACCTCGGCAGTACTGTAAGGCACAAACTGAACAAAACTTCCATGAAAGTGGTGAACGGAATGTTCTCAGCGACTTACCCTTGGTTATGTCCCGAAGACAAGCAAAAGACGCAAGGAAAAAGTTTCACTTTTTGTATTTTTGGATCGTAGCGCGGGAGGCCGGTTCTATAGTCCGGTTAGAAAGTTTTTTTTGGCGAACGAGGGGTCCACTATTTCGAGATATTAAAAGTGTAATTCTTATTTTTTAACCATTTTCAACCAATTAAGTGCAAAAGTTCCAATATTTGAAAACCTCGTATCAGTAGTGGCCCCGTTTCATCGAGAATTACTCAGCTATAACTTGTTTACGGGAGTCCGAGCGGGTTTGATATTCCTTTGTCAATGCGACTAGTGTCCGATCTACGTTAAAAGGTGTTTTTGTTGAATCATAGAATTTGGCCTTGTTGGGAAAATAATCCGTTGTCATTGATTGACTGAATATGATGGCTACCTCGGTTAGTTCTGAGGAAGTTCAGTGTTCGAGCACTTTTGGCAGCAATCGAGGCCGTAAGCCAGAGACATTACATGGTTCCACAAAAAATAGTCCAATGGCGTAAAATTGCATAATTTTGGCGGCCAATTTATTGATTCAAATTATTTGTTCACCGAACGCTTTAAAAAATCAGTTATTGCATGCGAGGTGCGACATGTTACGGCGTCTTGTTGAAACCACCGCTACTCCATATCAATGACACTTAATTGTGGTACAAAAAAGTCGGTGATCAGTTCTCTGTAGCGGCCATCATTAATTATTACGTTATGGTTAACAATAATATTTTTGTTGTATAACAGCTTATAAAGCGCTCGCTCATAGGCTTATAAAATTCACCAAACAATAACATTTTCAGCGGGTAACGGTGTTTTGAAGATGGCATGAAAATTTCTTTACTCCGATATGAAATGACCCGCAAAATTATGATTCATATACATATTAGTAAACAAGTATTTAACAATTGTAGTTTAAACTAGTTTAAAAAAACCAAAATATGCACGTAAATCCCCTCCCCTTGGGTTACGTACCTGGCACTATATGCACTTTCAAAAAACTTGTCACTGTATACAGATCCGTACTAGCTTTTTATTTTGTCAGGAGCATAAAAAGGCGGATCATTATTTTACAAGCAGAGATTTTTCAAGTATTTTTATTTCTGTTAACAACTTTTCCGCCATCTTGGATAAGGAGTTAGATATCATAGAATTGTGGAAAAACTGGTGACTATATACAATACACAGTCATATAATGCGGAATCGTTATGCATTCTTTTAATGATTTGTATCAAGTATTATATCTAATCTTTTGGAATAATTCAGCAGAATGCTTTTAACATCTAGTTAAAAGCATTGTAGTTTTTTCACTAATGTGCAACCATACACTTTTGAATATTTTTTAATATCTCACGGATAACCTTCGAAAAGAAACCCTGGTGAACGATACGTGGATCTGAACTGTTTCAACTTTTGACGTTCGCGTTCACATAATTGTCCTACCAATTGCACCAATTGAACCAACATAGAAATTCAACCAATATGGTTAAGGCCACTTAATTGCAGCAAAGCATTCACCTTGCAATTTCTATTATCAAAAACAACGAATTTTCTCCTTCTTTCCTGTTACGTCGAGCCGATCTAAACAAGCGAACCACACTCTCTTTATCTAGGCTGGTCTCTGGATTTAGCGAAATTATTGTTTGGGGTGTCGCGGAATCACTTTCGTTCCATTAGCGCTACGGGCTAGACTGAAACCGTTTTCCCAAGACACGCTTCGTTAAATAGTAGCATTGATTAATAAATCCTACGAAAAACTACGCATGGCCGCTGTTATCAGGTGTAGGGTAAATTCATGGGGCCAAGGATCAGCCAGATTTTATCGCTTAATCGATAAAATCGATGGTGATGTCGCAAGGCGAATTTTTCCTTACGACGACGACGACGACGGATTTACGCGGACGAGTTATGCGTCGTGTCTATCTATGATTTTTGTTGTGATCGGAGCGTATCGGAGGAATTCAGCTGGCAAAAGGGCAGACACGGCTTTTGAACACAATCACGTAACGTGTTATTAGGGGGTCGCGTATTTTTTTACGCTAATAGATTCTGAAGGATTTTTTTCTGTTGTAGATTAGGTTTATTTTTAAATTTTTATCGCTAAATTTATTTTGGGGAATTGGTTTCAGTTTGTGACTTTTGAGGCCCATCAATAAAAATAGATACGCAATTCAACTTTCATATCCAGTAAATTAAATTTTAATCTTGTTGACAGAGAAGTAAAGGGTAGACTTGTTAGGATTACGCGTTTTTAATTTCAGATTAGGTGATTAGTAAATTACGTTTTTAATCGGAAGCATTTGTATTGTGTAGCTATGTGTTTTCTATGATTAATGGTGGCGGTTGCCCACGTACATATCTCACATGGCTGTGACATCAAATAGTTAAAACAAGGACCACATTTTTGGTTAGAAATTCTTTCGAATAGTACTTGGGACGGTGCATCGCATCCTTTAGCATGTGAATATTTCAACAGATCAGCATGTATACATTACTGACAACGGGTCTAATGCGTGACACGACTGATGTTTACATTCTAAAATTTTTTATTAAATGGGAGTTAGTTCGACCAGTTAATCATTTGACTCACTTTTTTAATGATTCTTACTGCTCGATTGGCATAAGACTACCATTTTCGCTTATATTTAGTACTGGCAGGATGTCTCCAACCCAAAGCCAGCACTGACTTATCAGCGCGGAAATACTAAGAATTTCCGTCGGCAAAGATACAGCGCCAAAATGCTTCCTCTGGAGGTGTAAGCAGTGACTGGTAGATGAGTTCAAACATTTCCGCTTGTACGTTTTCCTCCCGTAGTAGTGATAATTGAATGCCCATTTCCTGATAGTCATCAGCTCGTCGGTGTGTTTACGGTTCTATAATTGTTTGTCTACCATATGAGGAAGCGAAGCGGAATCTGGCAAACTAGTTTGTTAGAAAATCGCGTACCATTCTAGCCTAATGCGACTTAGAGATTATTAAAATAAACCTAAAAGCAATAATATTCAAGACACCTCGTCCCCTGCCTTGGCTGTTACAACTTGCGCATGGTTCGGATTCAATTTGGTGGAAAATCACTTCTTCAAAAGGTTGAAAATTAATGACTCCTAGTGATAATATTTAGAACACGCTTACAAAACTTGAAGAAAACAGGGTGTGAACCGTATATAGCATCACGCTGCTGGAAGAACCTCGCGATAACGCAGGATAATACGTCAGCAGGGATTGCTAGCGGCAATGCGTCTATCCACCTGGGAGGAAAAACCCGTGCACTAAATTTAAACAACTCAGCTGTTGGCGAAGAACGATAAGCTATCAATCTAATTTGGTTTAGATCGTTGCGTCAGCTGTTATCGTTATTATATCCCCTGCACAAGTGCAGCTAAGTAGGGGTGTCAATTGTTTTTACGATAATGAAAAGAACCGGTGTTCTGTTTATTCAATTTCTGTTGCTAGATATGGGATTGCTCGATGTAAACAAACGCGGGTTTGAGTTGCAACGCAATAGGCTTATACAAGGTTTTTACTAAATTCAACAAAAGCCAAGCCGGTTGTATCGAACCTAGGAATCACCGAAAAATAAAGTATTGAAAGCAAGCAAAAGGTTGTTTTTCGACTAGCCTACGGGGGTTTTTAAATCGTCAAACAAGCTTATTAGTTTCATTTTACGGAGGAATAAATGTTCGTTTATAATACTGCGAGGCGAGCCGAGCAAAAAAAAAAGTTGCAAAGCTAAAACGTAAATAGTCCTTTCAAATTTTCGTGACTTTCAATTGTTTATATTATAGATAAGTCTGAACAAATACAAATAAATAAATATATTTTTTCATACTGCAGACTTCGTGCTACACGTTCCTTACTTTATTACGTGTCTTCATTTCATTATTTACATTCTTATGACATTCACTTATCCTGGTGCAAAATCCATTAGGATTTCACCTGTATCCCTTGGTTACGCCAACATACTCGGACCATTGATATCTGTCTCCAGTATCTTGAATGTTCCACAGTTCACAGGTCTTGCTGCACTTGGTCTAAATACCTAGCTTGCTCTAAATACCTGGGTCCGCCCATCACCGCAACATCTCATTAAGAAGAACCCCTATAGATTTTCTGTGATTTCCTTCAAGAGCTCAACATCGAACAGCATGCAGGATAAGCCGTCACCTTGTCTCAACCCTCGTCGCGTCTTGAAGGGACTCGAAAGTGTCCCGGAGATGCGCAAGAGCCACATCACTCGATCCAATGTAGCTCTAATCACAAGCGTCAGTTTATACGGAAAACAGTCAAGGTCCGAAGTTTTTATAACGGTAGATTTTACAATTGACGGAGGGAACGGTAGAAGAAAGTAATGAAACAAAGAGTCGATAGGATCTAATAGATTGAGACCAGGCGTGAAGGGGAAAGAGCGGAAGATGAGGGGGTAAGGGAGGGTCATATGAAACAACACTTCAGAAGTTGTGTACCGCAATCCTTTATCCAAGCTGGGAGATTCCATGGATCGAACCAAGCTGTAATCGGAGCATTATAACCGGATTCGAACTCACCCTCCTTCCAGGACATGTGGCTCGCCGGTGGCATGTGACACATTCCAGCGTTACGGGACACAATTAGCACCCATTGTTACCGTGTGAATCGCCTCCTGTTTTACTAATGTTTTTACAAATACCTTGTAAAAGAGTACTTCATTTTCCACTAGAATGCCAGGGATTTGATGAAGCAGGAACCGATCTGCATAGTAGGGATAGTGGCCCGTAACGCTGGAATGTGGCTATTGATCCTTTGAACCACACTGTGGATCTTTCCCCTTCACGCCTAGCCTCAATCTGTTAAATCCATTAGGACCGTTTTATTTATTTATTTACTTGCAATATTCTTGGGATATGGCGGTTCGGTTTGGAGTAAGAATACTAGATGTGGTCCTCGTAACGTGTCGTTCTCGACTATATTGTACTGAAATATTTCTTCCTATGCTATGTGTCGTACGTTTTACGCTATGCGCTGTGTCAGCGTATAATTGTCACCGTTCGACGCGGTACAGTCCGTTTACGCTTATACAGCATAACCGATCCGCGTCGCGCTGAACCATTTCAATCATGAGCGTCCACCACACGCCCTATTTACATTTTTTTTAAAAATTGTTATCTATAGTTAAGAATTTTTAAACTAAACAAGGAAATATGAACTAGGATTTATATAATGCGTATTATTCCCATGTAATTTGAAAGAACTCATTATGAAACAATCGTCCACCACACGTCCTATTGTTTCAAATTATATGTATTATTATTTTCATTCCTTATAACTTTTTATTCTATTTTTATGTATTATATCCTCTTTACCATTGATCTCTACCCTTATATTTGAGTCTATGTCCTCTACTACTCTGTATGGACCTATAAATTTATTGTCCAATTTTTTACCTATTTCATTTTTAATTAGGACTAAGTCATCTTTGTTATAACATTTTGGTACAATGTTTAAGTTATTTTTCATTGTTCTTTTCATCTTGCTAGAAAGAAGGTTTTCTCTTATTTCTTGATGGCATACTTGTAACTTTAACGTCAATTGCTTGCTATAGTTGTCTATGTCATAAATAGGCACTGGATTATCATTTGTTAAATTTGAAGGCATGTTACTATTTTTTCCGAATACTAAATAAAAAGGTGTGTATCCAGTGTTAGTGTGAACGGTATTGTTATATGCGAATGTGTAAAATGGTATCCAATGTACCCAAG
The DNA here is from genome assembly GCF_943734655.1 of Sabethes cyaneus. Classification (NCBI taxonomy): domain Eukaryota; kingdom Metazoa; phylum Arthropoda; class Insecta; order Diptera; family Culicidae; genus Sabethes; species Sabethes cyaneus. Next base: position 68,889,905 of record NC_071354.1, read on the forward strand.
AAAATAATTTTTCGTTACAATAGATGCGTAAAAAGTTTCCTAAACATTTGTGTGTGTTCTCCAAAGAACCTATAGTTTCATGATGGTAAGCTGTAGAATTTAGTTTTTGAATATTCAATAATTTGGCAATGGATGTAAACAAACTCGACATAAACTCTGTTCCTCTATCCGACGCAATTCGTTGTGGAACACCATATTTTAAAATAACATGCTCCACGAATGCTTTAGCTACTGTCTCTGTTGACTTGTTAGGTATCGGTGTTGCGGTTATAAATTTTGTTAACTCGCATTGCGTTGTTAGTATATATTCGTATCCATTGGTAGGTATCAAAGGACCAACCAAATCTACGTAGATTTTTTCAAATGCTGTGCTTGCTGTTGTCGTAATGATCATTGGAGTTTTTCCGCATCTTCCAACTTTTGATATCTGGCATTGCTTGCATTTTTTAATGAAATTCTCTACATCGCATTTCATGTTTTTCCAAAAATATCTTTTGCTTATAGTTGCAAGTGTGCGTCTAATACCCGCATGTCCCGCTGTCGGTAATATATGGTAGTCGTTTAGTATTAAAAGCTTTGACCTTTCGTCTGTTACTTCTTCTATTTGCTCTCCGATTTTTATTAAAATTGGTAATGTTTTTACTGATGATGGTCGACCATATATCTGTAGTTCTTCATATTTTTTAATGACGTCATATGTCTCCTTATTATTTTTGATGATTATATATTTTATATTATTAATTTTTGAATATTCCGCCACCTTCGACAACATTGCCCGTAGGTCAATTTGTGTCCTTTTGAGGGGAATTTCAATTACATCTGTGGAGATTTGCATGCTTTTTATGTTATCTTTCATTACCATTTTAACGTATTTGTCTTGTTTAGACGAAGGGTGATCAGTACTATCGTCATTCGCTTTTTCGCCTTTAAGTTTCGAAGCTCTGGTAACGACTAGAACAGTTTTTCCATGAAGTGTTTTCAGGTCTTGAATCGAAATGCGTGACAACGCGTCCGCTATCACATTCTCGCTTCCTTTCCTGAAAGTTACTTCAAAATCATATTCTTCTAAAGCTAACCTGAATTTTGTTAATCTGCTGGAGGGGTCAGCTAAAGTAAAAAGGTAAACTAATGGTCTATGGTCACTGTAGACTTCAAATCTTCTTCCATACAGGTATGGTCGAAAATGCTTGATAGCCCACACCATAGCCAATAACTCCTTTTCTATCGTACTGTAATTTGATTCGGCTTTATTCAGAGTCTTGCTGGCATATGCAACCGGTTTGCCGTTGCTATTAGATAGCACAGCACCAATCGCATATCCAGACGCATCCGTATGTAAGTTGAATTTGTTGGTCTCCGTTAGATCCGGGTAATCCAGTACTGGTGGATTTATAAAACATTGTTTTAAATTCTCGAATGAGTTGTGGCATTCGCTACTCCATTCAAACTTTACACCCTTTCTGGTCAACTTGTTTAACGGTGTGCAAAGCCTAGCAAAGTCTTTTATGTGCTTCCGATAGTAATTTGCGAAAGCAACGAATCGCTTGACTTCATCCGCAGTGGAAGGGATCGGCCATTTTTTCACTGCTTCGATTTTAGCAGGATCAGGCCTGATGCCTTCAGCAGATATGTAATGTCCCAGGTATACTAAATTTTCTTGCAAAAAATTGCATTTTTCGGGGTTTAGTTTTAAATTTACCTCTCGCAATCTTCGGAAAACGTTCGAGAGATTTTTGTTATGCTCTTCTAGATTTCTACCAAATATGATGAGATCATCCAAATATACTAAACACTTCTCTCCATTAAGACCTGCCATCGCTATGGTCATTAGTCTTGAAAATGATGCTGGGCTTATTTTTAGTCCCATTGGAAGCCTTGTCATCTGATATTGTCCAGACGACGTCGAGAAAGCTGTTAGTGGCCTATCCTCTTGCTTCAAATTGCATTGGTAGTACCCTTGGGACAAGTCTAAATGCGAAAAGTACTTCGCTCCTGCCAATGAGTCTATGACCTCCTCTATATTTGGGAGTGGAAATGTATCGTTCTCAAGAACATTGTTAAGTTTCCGATAATCAACAACCAACCTCCATTTCTTTTTGTCATTCGCCGACTTTTTTGGCACTAGTAAAATTGGGCTATTCCATTCGGAACTAGTCTTTTCAATGACTCCATCTGACATCATCCTATCAATCTGGTCATTTATTTCCCTTTTTTGCGCCAGGGGAAGGCGATATTGTTTAGAAAATATTGGAGTTGTGCCATTCTTTATTTTAATACTGGATGTGTACTTATCCGTTACTGTTAATTTATCGTCTTTCAAGCAAAACACATCAGCGTATTTTAAGCATAGCCTCTGCATCTCTGCCTGATCTTGTTTTGTCAAATGTTTCAAGTTCAACTCATTTAAAAGTTTACTTGCTCTATTAGTATCGTATTTTGGCAGTTTAATTTTTCCTACCACATTGTAATCCCTTAGATCCTTTGTTTCAATATTTTTTGTTTCAATGCAAATTTCCTTATTTGCTATATTAATAATTCTTACGGGTAATTTCCCTTCTTTTGGAACTGATATTGAATTTGCTATGAAAACATGTGGCATTATTTCTTGTTGTAGTACCACACAAGTACCCGTCACACCGGTATCAACGTACCTTACCACCTCAGTACGAGCCGGTATAATGTAGCATGTTCCAGTTTTTGGTTGTTGCAATCTCATCTCCATACCCACAAAATCAACAATGGCTCCAAATTCTCTCAAAAAATCTGTGCCAATCAAGCCGTTAACTGCATCCGGCAAGCTCTCTATAATATTAAATTTAATGGGATATTCCACAGACTTGTACCCCACAAAAGTGTCAACGGATCCCAGAGTACGGGTTACTCCGTTTACACCACTGATTTCTAATGTGTGTGAATTATTGATATTGATAAATTCGGGAAGACATCTTTTGTCCAGAATACAACAAGATGCTCCACTGTCAATTATGAGTTCTATTACTCTGCCAAATAATTTAAATTTTGCTCTGAGAGCCTTCTTCGCACTAAAATTAACGAAAAAGATCGATTAATTGTGCCTCTTCTACAGGTTGTTGTTGTTGCTGTTGTTGTGTTTGTTGTTGCTGTTGTTGTCGTTGCTGAGGTTCGGCCATATGTGCCACATGTCCGTTGTTCCTCCCGCGACTGTTATTTCCTCGGTAGGTTTGGTTGGTTTGGTGGTTATTGTTATAACCATAGTTGTTATTGTGTTGTGTACCCCTACCACGGTACCTAGTGTTTCCTCGGTAACCACCACGACCTCTAGAGCTTCCTCGGCTTCTCCAATTATTTCGATCGTTGCCCCTATAGGGCGTTCTTCCTGATGTGCACCATAGTGCCATCATATTTTCTAAACTATTTTCAGTTTTTGGAGTACTTTGGCACTCCAACGCATCCGATATCGCTTTATTTAGCGATGTCGGATTCCGTGCTTTTACGAAAAATTGTGTTGAGGGATCTTTCAATCCCTCGACAAATGCCTGAACCGCTACAGGTTCGACAATATTTAGGGCTGCCGCCTCACTTGGGAAAGTTCCCATTGAAACGTGTGCGGCTGCCAATTTAGCGGACAGGTTTTCTATGTCCGCGCCGAACTCTGCGATTTGTTTAGAATGTTGTTTTTTCAATGCCATCTCCTTTTCCACCGCTCTCGGTGTAATCTTCACCGAAAATTTTCTTTTCAGTGCATCAAACGCCTCGGCGGTTGTTCGGGCATTATCGATTGCCCCGTGGGCTGCGCCTACTAGTCTTGTTTTTAAAAATTTCAGGACGTCTGCTGGTGGAACTCCGTTGGAGTATTCCTCCAGCAATTCGACGGTTTCAATAAATATGGACAGTTTCGATGGTTCGCCATTATATCTGTCGACTACCTTCATGGCCAAGCTAAGGTCTAGTTTGGTCGCCATTTCGTAGCGTTCTTCTTCTTCGAAGTCTGAAAATTCTTCTTGAAGAACTTCCTCGTCGTCGTTTGATTCCTCTGAGTCTTCTTCGTTATCTTGTATTTTCGAATTTTCACCCTCACCCCCTTTAGTGCCTTCAGGGGCTAAGGTGTCGTCTAGGTTAGCAGGTACTGAGCCAAGCAGCTTATAGCACTGCCTAGCAACAGACTTCAGTTGTAGATATCTTCTTTTAAATTGGGCTTTAGTCTCTATTGCTTTACATTTGTTTACGGCCCTTTTTAGCTCTTCTAATATGGTTTGGATTTCCTTTATTTTCCTTACCTTAGTGCCTGGTTTATAATTGGCATGTTTTTTTTAAATTAGCATGTAATTTCCCTAACGCATCTCCTGCTTTGAAAAATTCTTCCATTCCAGTGATAGTGCCTAAAACAAAATTTTTTTTTTTTTTTTGTAAAGTAATTTATATTCTTCTTTTTTTACTAATGGATACTTCCCAATTATTTCTCTGGTTATATTTGAGATGTTCTATGGTCATCACATTTGACATTTTTTCCCCGCAGCAGCCGAAATTTCCCATATCTCGCTAGTGTGAAATTTTCCATCCATCCGAAGCTGGAATCATCGAACGAAATTTTCTCTCGCAGTCATCGTCTGGTTGATTGAAATCATTTCCAGTTGTACAACTGAATCAGCACTTTTATCCGTAGAATGTATGTCGATGTACGAATGCAACGTGGAAGCTACTTGGGACAGCACTACACTTTTTTTTTTTTTTTTTTTTTTACGTTTGTTTTTTAAAGCAATTGTTTATTGTTTTAATTGTTTTTATTTTGAATCACAACATTTGGTAGTTTCTTACACGTTTGGCAAATTTGCCATACTAATAGCTCTTTGGGCGACACTTTCTGTCTGTTGGCGGTGCAGTTTTGCTACTATCCGCACTACAATGTATCCTACAGCCAACGCTGCTATCACGCACAGTGCAATTGTTTGTGCGGTATGGTTCTGTTCAATGACGCTATTTGATGCGGCCGGTGCGATGATTTCATCCGCACTAAACCATCCCATTGTAATTTTTTTTTTTTTTTTTTTTTCACTCTACGATTCACGTATTACGTGGTCTCTTCCAGAACACTGTTCGAAGCGTGCTTTTTCGCTTTGCAACCAACAAGGACGTTTTTCATTGCACAATTTCTGAAACTATAACTTCCGGAACAAAACTCGACCACTTTTTTTTTTTTTTTTTTTTTTTTTTTACTTGGGCATCTCCAACGCGTGAATCAGAAAATTTAACCGTATCGAAACTCGCTTTCACTGCATACTGGCGAGGATCGCCATGCAATATTCTTGGGATATGGCGGTTCGGTTTGGAGTAAGAATACTAGATGTGGTCCTCGTAACGTGTCGTTCTCGACTATATTGTACTGAAATATTTCTTCCTATGCTATGTGTCGTACGTTTTACGCTATGCGCTGTGTCAGCGTATAATTGTCACCGTTCGACGCGGTACAGTCCGTTTACGCTTATACAGCATAACCGATCCGCGTCGCGCTGAACCATTTCAATCATGAGCGTCCACCACATACTAGCTGACCCGACAAACTTCGTATTGCCACAAATTAAACTGTGTTGTACATAAATCATGAATCTCGGATGACCTTTGTCACAATCTCGAGTTTTGCAAGTTTCTGAGGAGTTCATGGATGTTTTAATATACAAATTTTCCTCACAGTAAAGTAGAAAACAACTCCTCCCATCGCTCAGCCTGATAAAATAAAGCGGATAGCATTTAAATATTCGCCATCATTACGAACCATTTCGCCGAATACCATTCTGCGGAACACCAATTCTCGGTTGATCATAACGCGGAATATAGAGTTTCGCAGAATACCATTTCGCGAAAAACCTTACGCGGGATGTACCATTTCACGGAAAATCTTTTCGTTGAAAGTACCATTTCGCATGGGTGACCCAACTGAAGGAAAGTAATAGAGGTCAGTAGTAAATAAACCTAGATAGAGGTGATCTCTACGGGGGCTGTCTCCCGCAGTGGCCGGCGCTTCCGACGGCAGGTCGCGCTGAATTATCTAATGTTACTATTGATAGTTTTTGGTGGTCTTGTTATTGATTAATGTTTGACGAGTCTAAAATTTCTCGAGTTTGATTAGTTTTTCAGTTACGCAAAAATTTCTGTTTTATTTGTATGAGAGTTTTTATCCCCCTACCACAGGGGTGAGAGGTCTCAAACCATCATTAAAAAAAATTCTGCCTCTAAAACCTCCCACATGGCAAATTTGGCTCCATTTGCTTGATTACTTCTAGAGTTATGAGAAAATTTGTATTTCATTTTTATAGGAGCCCCCCCCCCTCCTAAAGCAGGGAGAGGTTTCAATTCACCATAGAAAACATTCTTGTCTCCAAAAACACCCACATGTCAAATTTGGTTCCATTTGCTTGATTAGTTATGAAGTTATGAGGAAATTCATTTGTATGGGAGGCCCCCCCCCTCCTAAAAAGGTATGGGGTCCTAATTCATCATAGAAAACATTCATGTCTCCAAAACACCCACATGCCAAATATGGTTCCATTTGATTAATTAGTTCTTGAGTTATGAGGAAATTTGTATTTCATTTGTATAGGAGCCCCCCCCCCTCCTAAAGTAGAGCGAGGTTTCAACTCACCATAGAAAAAATCTTGTCTCCAAAAACACCCACATGTCAAATTTGGTTCCATTTGCTTGATTAGTTTTCGAGTTATGAGGAAATTTGTATTTCATTTGTATCGAAGCCCCCCCTCTTAAAAGGGAGAGGGGTCATTATTCCCCTCCTAAAGAAGGGATGGGTCTCAATTCACCATAGATAAAAATTGCCTGCAAAAACACCCACATGCTAAATTTGGGTCCATTTGCTTGATTAGTTCTCGACTTATAAGAAAATTTGCATTTCATTTGTATGGAAGCCCCCCCCCCCCCTTCTCAAAAGGTAAGGGGTCTCAATTCATCATAGAAAAAATTCATGCCTCCAAAAACACCCACATGCCAAATATGGTTCCATTTGATTAATTAGTTTTTGAGTTATGAGGAAATTTGTATTTCATTTGTATAGGAGCCCCCTCTCCTAAAGTGGGGAGGGGTCTCAATTCACCATAGAAAAAATTCTTGTCTCCAAAACACCCACATGTAAAATTTTGTTCCAATTGCTTGATTAATTCTCGAGTTATGCAGAAATTTGTGTTTCATTTGTATGGGAGCCCCCCCTCTTAGTGGAGGGAGGGGTCTTTTGCCATCGAGAGAACCTTCCGTAGCCCCAAAAACCCCTACATGCAAATTTTCACGCCAATCGGTTCAGCAGTTTTCGATTCTAAAAGGAACATAGGGACAGACAGACAGTAATCCTTTTTATAGGTATAGATTTACTGCGTCGTCAGTTGAATACTGTACAGACTGATCTATGTTAAGTATCTTATGCTAGTTTGAAAATGATGTCTGCTGACGTGAAAATCGAACTTTTACTAGGCTAAAACATTTGTACATCGGATGGATGTATTTCGTCGGCATATTAAAATTAAATGCACATGAATGCCTGGGATCTTATAAGAGTGAAGGGAATAAACATTACTCTGAAGTTTTTCTTACCTATAGTTATCTAACTATTAGTTTTTCAAAAATTTAAAAAACTGAGTCGATTTTCTAGGGGGACTAAATCTTTTCTAGGAAGGGCTTAGCCCCCCCCCCCCCTAGTTCAGCCAATGGTTAGATTTTATCGACTCCTTGTTTCATTACTTTTTTCTACCATCGTCCGTCAATTGTAAAATCTAGATCTACCGTCATAAAAACTTAAGGATCGAAACCCTGTGTTTTCGGTGAAAACCGAACGAACAGGATTTGAGAGAGCGTTTGCCATCGTTATGCCAGGATAGTTGCAGCAGTCGAGTCAATTACATTTTTTGTAGATGGGACAAACCACTCCTTCCGTCCATTCCTCCGGTAGTATCTCTTCCTCCCAAATCTTGAAAATAACCCAGTGTAGAGCCGTTGCCAGCGTTTCTCTGCCATGTTTATGAAGCTCTTCCGGTTGGTGGTCTTTATCGGCGGCTTTGTTGGTCTTCAGCAACTAGATTTATCGTTTGACTTCCTGGAAATTAGGTGCGGGACTGTCTTCCATGGGTACTTATTTACTTAATCAGCCGAGAGCCGTATCAAGAATTCCTCTCCATTGTACTCGGTCCTGGGCTACTCGTCGTCAATTCGTTGCGCGTCTCGACACACGCAAGTCGGCTTCAACCTGGTCACGCCATCTAGCACTTTGGGCCCCTGTATTCCTGGTGCCGGTGGGGTCCTTGAAGAGAACGGATTTCACTGCACAGTCGTGCGGCATCCTTGCGACGTCGCCAGCCCACCGTAGTCTCCCAACTTTCACCATGTATACGATAAGAATCTCTCCAAGCAGTGCCTGCAGCTCGTGATTCATAAGCCTCCGCCACTCTCCGCTTTCCGTTTGTACTCCGTCAAAAATAGTCCGCAACACATTTCGTTCGAAAACGGCAAGTGCACGTATGTCTTCCATAAGCAAAGTTACTGTCTCAAGTCCGTAGAGGACTATCGGTCTGATTAGCGTTTTGTACATCGTCAGCTTTGTGCGGCGGCGTATGCTCCTTGATCGAAGCGTCTTAAGGAGGGAAAAGTAGGCTCGGTTTTTAACTAGAATGCGTCGTTGAATTTCAGTCTGGCGTAGATTGCTTCCGCTGTCCTAAGGTTTCTAGTAATGATGTCGAGGTCGTCTGCGAAGGCAAGGATTTGGTTGTTCTTGCTGAAGATCGTTCCTCTCATTTCGATGCCCGCTCGCCAGATCACACCTTCAATAGCGATATTGAATAACATACAGACAAGGCTGTCCTGCACTCACTGCACCTATTTTGCTTATTTAACTGTACACCTCACCCAAGCAAAATTCGAAAATGTTATGTATAGGGCATTTATAGAGTCAATTATGATCCACTAGCTGTATCCCGCGCGTCGCCTCGCGTCTAATTGAGAGCAAATTAGAGGTACGCTAAGTAACGCTAACGCTATGTAACTACGTTACTTTTGCTCGTCTTGAATGTAATCTGGTATGATTGGTTTGAGTCTGTGCTTAATGTGGGCGATTATTACACGAAAATACATATTGCGCCCCTCGTTTTGGCGACAGACATAAGCCTCTTATATTCATGATAAGATTGTTGGACTAAGTAATGCTTTATCTTAAGTATTTACGGCGTACTCCCAGTTCACATTGTGTGGTGCGAAGAGAGCGCTCTTGATGCACTACCAAGTGTGAACTGGAAGTGCGTCGTAAATACTTAAGATAGAACAATACTTAGTTCAGCAACCTTGTGGATAATAATTGACTATAAATGCTCCATACATAATACTTTCGAATTTTGCTTGGTTGAGGTGTTACAGGTAAAAAAGCAAAATAGGTGCACTGAGTGCAGGACCTGCTATTTGTATGCCGCAACCACTTGCGCGATTCGAAAGGACTCGCGAGTGTCCCCAAATAGCGCACGTAGTACATCACTCGCTCCAGGGTAGCTTTGATGAGCCGTGTCAGTTTGTTTGGAAAACCAAACTCGTGCATTATCTGCTCGAGCTGTTCGCGTTCAACTGTATCGTATGTTGCACTGAAATCCACGAAAATATGATGCGTGGGCACGTTGTACTTTCGACATTTAAAAATTTTATTCGTAGTAGCTTGAAATAGTTGTTCCAGCTCTTCATGATCTCTGTCCTACTTCTGGCGCTTTTTCTTCTCAGGATCGTGGTCAACCCATTCCGCGCTCGTCAATTCTTGGCCAAATTCTCTCTCGTGGATATGCTTAGATAGTGTTTCCAAGCTCTCTTTTTCATCTCTATCGCTTGTTTGCATTCCCCGTCATACCTATCATTTCGTGCGCACGAGTTTTTTTCACCTAGCATCGCCAGTTGCGGCCTCATTAACGGTCGAGCGTATCATATTCCACTCGTTTCCGAGTGTCGAAGCATCTAGCGCCACAGAGGAAGGCAGAGCTTCATCCAATACGCGCGCGTAGTTTTTGGCAATTCGCGAGTTGTCGGCACTTCGGCAGATGACCAAAAAGGTCATGAATACAGGGTTCCTTAGCACCATTTGTTTATTGACTACAAAGCAGCATATGATGCTATGCTATGAAAAGTCATGGACAAGAACGGATTTTCCCGGTAAGTTGATCAGGCTGACTAAGTCTACAACGGATGGTACCTTGATACATGACTGTTTTCTACGTGCCCGAAACGTCGACAATGTTCGATTAGGATCTGCAAGTGTACAGCAGACTGAGGTATGCAGGTGTGTGATGAACCATGAGCTCGCGCAGCTCTATGGCGAACCCAGTATTCAAAAGGTGGCTAAAAGGTGGCGAAGATGTTATTTGCTTTAGGTACAGCTAGTAAGATCTGAATACGACAGTCAACAGCCGAGAGTGAATTGGAGAAATTTTGTTCATTACCCATGTCGTAAAACGGAAAGCCAATTTATTAAATAAATAAATAATACCAGGTGAAGAAAGTTATTACCAAAGCAGACGTCGTTTGGCATAACACTAAATTTCTGATCATTTTCTCGATTGAGTTTCTCATTTTATTCTTTTATTTCAATTTCAAGTACATCAGAACATTATGAAGCGTATAAAATGCCTTGAATGGAACGGATTGTATTCTAAACGTTTTGTCCAACAGACTTTAAAAAAAATCACAGAATTTGTTTCACTTAATTATCATCGAAGTCAGGTGTGGGGTCCATGGCGACTGGTTCCTTGTTGGCTAGCTTCTCGCGTACTCTATCGCACCGCTTCGATGATTCCTGCATCTCTTTCGGGCATGCTAGGGTGGTCTGTCGCCACATGCAGTATTTGAACGAAGATGCAGATGGATTACAGCGTGTTTCTTCGGGGGCCAGTTTGGCATTCTTTTCTGCCACTTCCTTCATGCAGGTGTCGACGAAGTCGGAAACCAGGGGCTCTTGCCATGGGTCAGATGCAAAGTGTTCCTTAACAAATGGAATCAATACGGACGGTTCCAACAGGTTGCCTTTCGCGTCCAGTACGTTCTTCTTTCGGCCAATGCATTCGGATGCGCAGATCATATCCTGTTTGGTACGATTCATTTTTTCGCAAGAAAACATGTCCACTGGGTCCGACATACCTGTTCATAAAAATTATTCTATAAATTATCAAGTCAAACACTATTTAAATTCGAATAAACCTCGCTCAGTACGATCCTTGGATCGAACTTCCGCATAGCACTGCTTTTTCAAATCTTTGATATCTGATTTCTGCTCCACGTTGTCACTGCTTGCAGGATCATTGCAACATCTGTGCCTGTTATGCTGACGTTTACACTTGTCTTCAGTTGCTTCAGGTGCGGCACGCTTGAACCGATCGATCGTCACCATGTCACTATCCAGAAGTTCATCTAGCAGAAGCTCATCTGAAAAACGATAGGCACAATAAGTACGCTTTGCATGAAGAAAAACAAACTGAAGCCATACTGTAGAACGGATCCTTGAAATCGTAGCTTGCAACTAAACCGAAAAACAACAGACCGATCACTAGCTTAATCATTTTCTGGTTTGAAAAAGCTTATATCCAGCAGAAATTTCCGAACTAAATAGATCTCACGCGATCGGAGCTAAACGTGCGAATGGGTGCTGTGCGTACTCCGCAAGGCCTTTATATAGCGTCCCGGTCCCGGGGCATCGTTCTGGATATCCAGCTGATCATCTCTACCGTTTGATTGATTCTTCGAACGGGTTGGATGATATTCTTGCTGGACTGAAAAGGGAATTCAAGTTTCTGTTTTCACCTTCTGAAGTGCCCTCACCGTCAAGGCCCGCCGTTTGGTGTAACCACCTAGTAGAGGCTGGCACACTAATATGAGATTCAAAAGTGTTAAATAAGGGTTACGAAGCCAGTAGTTTTCCTTCTCAAAAGAATAGTAACACAAGTAGCCACTTTTTTGTGCAAATCACATAAACGTAGCAAAACAAACTTCAAGCCCGGGAATCGAATTGATAAACAGAACAACAGTTAGCTTGGAAAGTCATTAAAATGAAAAGAATCATTAAATCGAGTTTCGAGTCGTGTGGCGATAAATTAATTATCATTTTGACGGCAAATTTTGCAAGATTTGCTTTCGCACTAGCCGAGGAGCATAAAACCGGTAGAATATGTGTGACAGAGTTGTTTTGCCGGTACCTACCTATGTTTATAATTTGCCGGGCTTTGGATGTTCTTCTCCTTTCCTTTGTTGGTGTTGTTTATTTACGTTTCAGCGTTCGGGGTATTTTCCATACATAAAGCCGGGATCAAGTTACAGAGAGAAAGAGCGCGCTGTTATCCAGGCATTTACCACGAGCCAAAGGAAATGTATACATGTTCTATCACCCAAAGCTCGTTACTTGTGTCAGGAGAATACTTTCAACGAATGCGTTTGGATTAGATATTCTGTAATTATCGCATCTGATCCAGTTTGGCATGTTTTAAATCTCCATTCTATTAATTGGAATAATCACGGGAATGGCACTTTCTTATTTCGAACAGGCAATCAATTGTACATTTTCTTTAAAATATATTTGGCAATTTATGGCAATGCACAAGATTTAATACCAAATACCAATCGAATTACAAGAATATGTTATCTTACCTTATTTTTCCGAAAAAAATCTACTACATTGCCATTTAACACTTTTTCGATTGGAGTACAAAACTAAACTGAAAATTATAATAGGATTTAGAATTTTATGATGAAAGATTATAGCTAAGCTTTGGAGAACGTGACATTTCAGTGACATTTTACTAAGGACTTTTTATTGTTGTAGATATGAGTTTCTCCCAGTCAATCTTTCGATATTGTTACGCATTTCTTATTTGACATAAGATCTTTATGTCAATTTTAGCATATAATTGTTCAGTATATGCGTGTATTACCTCAAGTTTATTTCGCTGTCTTCAATTGGCCTTGATATTTCTTCAATTTCGTTTAAAATTTAAATAAACTCCGTTTTTGATAAAAAATAGTGGAAAAATAATGTACAAGCAATGGATATGAGACTATATTTAGAAATATGCTTTAAATTAAGCTATGTGTATGTACATCAAATCGTTCAATCAAAATGTAAAAGAAGTAGAATTAGTATTCAGGTAAAACTTAAATACCGATAAGATACTAATAATGAGTTTGTCGAAGCCTGGGAGCAATTGTGATATGATAGAATTCATATAAAACAAAATAATATTAGATTAAAGAAAACTTTTTCACGATTAAATTCCACTTGGTATTAATTTTATTCAAAGAGATACGCATTGCACCTACGACTTGTAGACTTCATCATTCGTCAGTCCACTAAGACGCTCATAAAAAACCCAATTTAATCCACCTAGTGGTGAAAGGAATCTTTGTTATACGGTCTTACATGCTATTTGAGATAGAAATCGACACGTCTTTGGAATATAATTCATCTATTGGTTAACGTTGCGTAGTGCGTTGGTTTACATACAATTTTTGAAAATTGAATAAGCTTACAAAATTTGAACAACATAGGAACACTTTTAAATTTTGATAGTTCCTTTTTTCATGAAATTGCTGAGTAAGGATAAGTAGGTTGTTATTAATCTAAGTAAGTGCAAATAAAAGTAAGTTGTAAGAGGAAATCTTATTCTTCAATATACATTGCCTAGTAAAGGTCTGGTTTACAGGTTTTTGAACTTGAACTTTTGAACATAATTTCCTGTAATGCCATTCTATTTGACTTCACATCAATAGAGTTTTCTAGAATAATTTTCATCAATTTTTATTAACCTTCGGTTACTCACGCTATTATATTTTGTACAACACGTGTAGGTTTTCCTACGCCATATTGTTATAAAATTACAAATCGTTGTTTAACTAACGTATATTCTTCAATAAACTTATTATGAGCAAAATGTGATAATTATTCAATGCATTCATAATTTAAATTGTTGGGAAAATAGATCAGCAAAAACTGACATCACAGAAACGAAGTAATCAGCATGTGAGATGTATCAGAGTTTGGCCCCAGCTGGAATTTTCTCTTGTTTCTTCATATGGAAAAATGGTGTCTGTATGCAGCAAAACTATCAGCAAATCTAAAATGTTTAAAATGTATCCGTTTGCTGGTAGTCGAGTAATTCGGAGTCAAAATTAGGGTATTTTTTAAACTCAAAGTTCCACAGTTCCTAAACAAGCAAACATAGCGGTATACTATTTTCAGTAAAGTTGTGTATTTTTACTATTTGTACAATTTTGTAGTACATGAAAAACTCATACAACAATTACAAAAAGAGCAAAAATAGAAAAACTGATTTTACAAATTCATCTATACCTATAAAGAAGGATTTCTGTCTGTCTGTCTGTCTGTCTGTCTGTCTGTCTGTCTGTCTGTCTGTCTGTCTGTCTGTCTGTCTGTCTGTCTGTCTGTCTGTCTGTCTGTCTGTCTGTCTGTCTGTCTGTCTGTCTGTCTGTCTGTCTGTCTGTCTGTCTGTCTGTCTGTCTGTCTGTCTGTCTGTCTGTCTGTCTGTCTGTCTGTCTGTCTGTCTGTCTGTCTGTCTGTCTGTCTGTCTGTCTGTCTGTCTGTCTGTCTGTCTGTCTGTCTGTCTGTCTGTCTGTCTGTCTGTCTGTCTGTCTGTCTGTCTGTCTGTCTGTCTGTCTGTCTGTCTGTCTGTCTGTCTGTCTGTCTGTCTGTCTGTCTGTCTGTCTGTCTGTCTGTCTGTCTGTCTGTCTGTCTGTCTGTCTGTCTGTCTGTCTGTCTGTCTGTCTGTCTGTCTGTCTGTCTGTCTGTCTGTCTGTCTGTCTGTCTGTCTGTCTGTCTGTCTGTCTGTCTGTCTGTCTGTCTGTCTGTCTGTCTGTCTGTCTGTCTGTCTGTCTGTCTGTCTGTCTGTCTGTCTGTCTGTCTGTCTGTCTGTCTGTCTGTCTGTCTGTCTGTCTGTCTGTCTGTCTGTCTGTCTGTCTGTCTGTCTGTCTGTCTGTCTGTCTGTCTGTCTGTCTGTCTGTCTGTCTGTCTGTCTGTCTGTCTGTCTGTCTGTCTGTCTGTCTGTCTGTCTGTCTGTCTGTCTGTCTGTCTGTCTGTCTGTCTGTCTGTCTGTCTGTCTGTCTGTCTGTCTGTCTGTCTGTCTGTCTGTCTGTCTGTCTGTCTGTCTGTCTGTCTGTCTGTCTGTCTGTCTGTCTGTCTGTCTGTCTGTCTGTCTGTCTGTCTGTCTGTCTGTCTGTCTGTCTGTCTGTCTGTCTGTCTGTCTGTCTGTCTGTCTGTCTGTCTGTCTGTCTGTCTGTCTGTCTGTCTGTCTGTCTGTCTGTCTGTCTGTCTGTCTGTCTGTCTGTCTGTCTGTCTGTCTGTCTGTCTGTCTGTCTGTCTGTCTGTCTGTCTGTCTGTCTGTCTGTCTGTCTGTCTGTCTGTCTGTCTGTCTGTCTGTCTGTCTGTCTGTCTGTCTGTCTGTCTGTCTGTCTGTCTGTCTGTCTGTCTGTCTGTCTGTCTGTCTGTCTGTCTGTCTGTCTGTCTGTCTGTCTGTCTGTCTGTCTGTCTGTCTGTCTGTCTGTCTGTCTGTCTGTCTGTCTGTCTGTCTGTCTGTCTGTCTGTCTGTCTGTCTGTCTGTCTGTCTGTCTGTCTGTCTGTCTGTCTGTCTGTCTGTCTGTCTGTCTGTCTGTCTGTCTGTCTGTCTGTCTGTCTGTCTGTCTGTCTGTCTGTCTGTCTGTCTGTCTGTCTGTCTGTCTGTCTGTCTGTCTGTCTGTCTGTCTGTCTGTCTGTCTGTCTGTCTGTCTGTCTGTCTGTCTGTCTGTCTGTCTGTCTGTCTGTCTGTCTGTCTGTCTGTCTGTCTGTCTGTCTGTCTGTCTGTCTGTCTGTCTGTCTGTCTGTCTGTCTGTCTGTCTGTCTGTCTGTCTGTCTGTCTGTCTGTCTGTCTGTCTGTCTGTCTGTCTGTCTGTCTGTCTGTCTGTCTGTCTGTCTGTCTGTCTGTCTGTCTGTCTGTCTGTCTGTCTGTCTGTCTGTCTGTCTGTCTGTCTGTCTGTCTGTCTGTCTGTCTGTCTGTCTGTCTGTCTGTCTGTCTGTCTGTCTGTCTGTCTGTCTGTCTGTCTGTCTGTCTGTCTGTCTGTCTGTCTGTCTGTCTGTCTGTCTGTCTGTCTGTCTGTCTGTCTGTCTGTCTGTCTGTCTGTCTGTCTGTCTGTCTGTCTGTCTGTCTGTCTGTCTGTCTGTCTGTCTGTCTGTCTGTCTGTCTGTCTGTCTGTCTGTCTGTCTGTCTGTCTGTCTGTCTGTCTGTCTGTCTGTCTGTCTGTCTGTCTGTCTGTCTGTCTGTCTGTCTGTCTGTCTGTCTGTCTGTCTGTCTGTCTGTCTGTCTGTCTGTCTGTCTGTCTGTCTGTCTGTCTGTCTGTCTGTCTGTCTGTCTGTCTGTCTGTCTGTCTGTCTGTCTGTCTGTCTGTCTGTCTGTCTGTCTGTCTGTCTGTCTGTCTGTCTGTCTGTCTGTCTGTCTGTCTGTCTGTCTGTCTGTCTGTCTGTCTGTCTGTCTGTCTGTCTGTCTGTCTGTCTGTCTGTCTGTCTGTCTGTCTGTCTGTCTGTCTGTCTGTCTGTCTGTCTGTCTGTCTGTCTGTCTGTCTGTCTGTCTGTCTGTCTGTCTGTCTGTCTGTCTGTCTGTCTGTCTGTCTGTCTGTCTGTCTGTCTGTCTGTCTGTCTGTCTGTCTGTCTGTCTGTCTGTCTGTCTGTCTGTCTGTCTGTCTGTCTGTCTGTCTGTCTGTCTGTCTGTCTGTCTGTCTGTCTGTCTGTCTGTCTGTCTGTCTGTCTGTCTGTCTGTCTGTCTGTCTGTCTGTCTGTCTGTCTGTCTGTCTGTCTGTCTGTCTGTCTGTCTGTCTGTCTGTCTGTCTGTCTGTCTGTCTGTCTGTCTGTCTGTCTGTCTGTCTGTCTGTCTGTCTGTCTGTCTGTCTGTCTGTCTGTCTGTCTGTCTGTCTGTCTGTCTGTCTGTCTGTCTGTCTGTCTGTCCTGTGTTCCTTATAGAATCAAAAACTACTGAACCAATCGGCGTGAAAATTTGCATGTAGAGGTTTTTGGGGCCAGGAAAGGTTTGAGTGATGGTTAGAGACCCCTCCCCCCACTAAGAGGGGGGGCTCCCATACAAATGAAACACAAATTTCTGTATAACTCGAGAACTAATCAAGTAAATAGAACCAAATTTGGCATGTGGGTGTTTTCGGTGACAAGAATTTATTCTAGGGTAATTTGAGACCCCTCCCCTCTTTATAAGGGGAATTATAACTCCTCTCCCCTTTAAGAGGGGGGGTTTCCATACAAATTTCCTTATAACTCGAGAGCTAATCCAGCAAATGGAACCAAATTTGGCATGTAGGTGTTTTTGGAGGCAAGAATTTTTTCTGTGATGAATAAGAACCTCTCCCCACTTTAGGAGGGGGGGCTCCTATACAAATTAAATACAAATTTCCTCATAACTCGAGAACTAATCAAGCAAATAGAACCAAATTTGGCATGTGGGTGTTTTCGGTGACAAGAATTTATTCTATGGTAAATTGAGACCCCTCCCTCTTTATAAGGGGAATTGTAACTCCTCTCCCCTTTAAGAGGGGGGGCTTCCATACAAATTTCCTCATAACTCGAGAACTAATCAAGCAAATGGAACCAAATTTGGCATGTGAAGGTTTTCGAGGGCAGGAAAATTTTCTACGGTGAATTAGGACCCCTCCCCACTCTAAGAGGGGGGGCTCCTGTACAAATGAAATACAAATTTCCTCCTAACTCGAGAACTAATCAATCAAATAGAACAATATTTGGCATGTGGGTGTTTTTTTTGGTGACAAGAATTTATTCTATGGTGAATTGAGACCCCTCCCCTCTTTATAAGAGGAATTATAACTCCTCTCCCCTTTAAGCGGGGGGGCTTCCATACAAATTTCGTCATAACTCGAGAACTAATCAAGCAAATGCAACCAAATTTGAAGGTGAAGGTTTTCGAGAGCAAGAAAATTTTCTATGGTGAATTAGGACCCCTCCCCACTTTAAGAGGAGGGGCTCCTGTACAAATGAAATACAAATTTCCTCATAACTCGAGAACTAATCAAGCGAATTGAACCAAATTTGGCATATGTGTGTTTTTGGAGACAATTTTTTTTTCAATAATGAATTGGGACCCCTCCCCACTTTAGGAGGGGGGTCCTATACAAACGAAATACAAATTTCCTCATAACTCGAGAACTAATCCAGCAAATGGAACCAAATTTGGCGTGTAGGTGTTTTTGGAGGTAAGAATTTTTTCTGTGATGAATTAGGACCTCTTCCCACATTAGGAGGGGGGGCTCCAATACAAATGAAATACAAATTTCCCCATAACTCGAGAACTAATCAAGCAAATAGAACCAAATTCGGCATGTGGAGGTTTTTGGAGGCAAAAATATTTTCTACGATGAATTAGGATCCTTCCACACTTCAAGAGGGGGGGCTTCTACACAAATGAAATACAAATTTCATAATTCGAGAACTAATCAAGCAAATGGAACCATATTTGGCATGTGGGTGTTTTTGGAGGCAACCATTTTTCCCATTATGAATTAGGACTTCTTACTCCCATTCAAACGAAATACAAATTTGCTCATAACTTTAGAACTAATCAAGCAAATGGAACCAAATTTGGCATGTGAGAGTTTTAGATGGCAGAATTTTTTTTCTGTGGTGTATTACGACCCCTTTCCCTTTTAAGAGGGTGGGCTCCCATACAAATGAAATACAAATTTCCTTATAATTTGAGTACTAATCAAGCAAATGGAACCAAATTTAGCATGTAGGAGATTTTTGAGTCTTGAATTTATTTTATGATAGTTAGAGACCTCTCACCCCTGTGGTAGGGGGATATGGACTCTCATACAAATAAAACAGAAATTTTTGCGAAACTCAAAAACTAATCCAACTCGAGAAATTCGAGACTGTTCCATAAAACATTAATCAATAACAAGACCACAAAAACTATCTATAGTAACACTAGATCATTCAGGACGAGCCGGTCGCGAGTGTTGCCGGTGACCCGCCGTCGGAAGCGCCTCCCACTGGGGGGCTTGCAAAACTCGAGATAGTGACAAAGATCATCCGAGATTCATGATTTATGTACAACACAGGTTAATTTGTGGCAATACGAAGTTTGTCGGGTCAGCTAGTAAATAATAAATATAAATAGTAGAATTCATTTTTAAAAAGTTTCCTTTTTTATTTAATTTCAGATTTATTTGGATGGTTGCGAGAGAGACCGAGGGCGAGAGTGAGTGAGTGAGAGAGAGTGACCGAGTTAGAAAGAGTGAGTGAGTGAGAGATTGTGAGAAAATGAGAGAGTGAGCGGAGAGCAAGAGAGAAAGAAAAAAAGAGAGATAAAGAGAAAAAGAAAGAAAGAGAGATAAAGAGAAAAAGAAACAAAGAGAAATAGAGAGAAGAGAAAGAGAGAGAGAGAGCGAGAGAGAGAGAGTGTGTTTCGTTTATTTAAAATTAAATTGAACGTTGGACTTTTAAAGTGGGCTTGACATTACATTTACAGTTTTACCTTGAAAATTTAAACTTAACTTGAAATAGGACTTGAATTAACTTGAAATGGGAAGTTGGACAGATTAAATTTAACTACCTGAATTGAAATAGCACATGCAAATAGGGTTGAAAATGCACTTGAAATCAGATTTGAAATCTATATATATAAAATCGAGCGTGAATATGTTTGTATGTTTGTTTGTATGTTCCACCATAACTCCAGAACGTCTTGACTGATCTCCACCAAACTTGGCACACATGTTCCTTGATATAATAGAATCAGCACTGGGGGGTTGACAAAAGAGAGAGGGGTTCATAACAGGGGGGGGGAGCTCTTAACTCCGAAACGCCTTGACCGTTCTTCATCAAACTAGACATACATGTTCCTTGACATAAGAGAATCAGCGCTGAGGGGTCAACAAAAAGGTGGGGGAGGGTCCCTAATAGGGGGGAGGGGGTTCATAATAGGGGGGGAGCCCATAACTCCGAAACACCTTGACCGTTCTTTATCAAACTTCGCACACATG
This sequence comes from Sabethes cyaneus, assembly GCF_943734655.1. Lineage (NCBI taxonomy): Eukaryota > Metazoa > Arthropoda > Insecta > Diptera > Culicidae > Sabethes > Sabethes cyaneus. Next base: position 68,909,936 of record NC_071354.1, read on the forward strand.
TTCCTTGACATAAGAGAATCAGCGCTGGGGGGTCAACAAAAAGGGGGGGGGGAGATTTCCTAATAGCTGGAGGAGGCCATAACTCCGAAGCTTCATCAAACTTGGCACACATGTTCTTTGACTTACGAGCTGTTTGGACGGTTCTCCCATAAGTGACGGTAGGACAAAAGGAGGAGCTGTTGACCGGAGGTTGCTGACAAGAATGGGGGAGTAGGTAGCGCCCATATGACTGTAACAATTTATCCGTATAATAGACAAAATCAGAATACGAAACACTAAGCTGCAATGCCCGCAGCTGTAGATTTGTCAAGCGTAATTATGCACCGAATTAAAGTGCCCTGCATAAAAAGGGTTCGATCATTAGTACTAATTGTTGTTGGCTTACTCCGTTTGAGTCACAGGGGCAATCATTCAAACAGCGTGGAGTTCATCTGAGAACATCATGTTTTTCCCATGGTAAACTTTATGTTGCATGCTCCAAAGTGGGCTTAGCCCAGTGATGGCCAAACTGCGGCCCGCGGGCCGCATGCGGCCCTTCAAGATGTTTTGTGCGGCCCGCGGACTGATTTGAAAGATGGTGCACTTATGAGTAATTTTTTTGATGACACAGGCGTCACTCAAATCAGCCGTTATGCCTCGTGCATTTAGTAGTTCCGAATAATTTCCGGTTTAAATCTTGTGGTAATTCCCAGAAAATGGTTTTTATTGCCGCATATTTTGCATTTTGTTATGCGCGGAAATGGCCAGAGGAATTTGCGGCCCGCGACATCATGGGGCGATCTCATTTGGCCCGCACCATGCCTATGCCTGGGCATCACTGGCTTAGCCAATAATTTGTGCATACTTGCTCCAGGTGGTGACACTAAAAGATGAGATGAAAGGAATGACAGGTTTGTTGTATCCATGAAAGAAACACTGTTGCACCTTCTACTTTTTTTATTAGGATAGCATGTAATACTAAACTAATAAATAAATAAAAAGCTGTGTTTAGAAAAGTACAATAACAAAACTATTCATTTCCTATGGGTGGGGTGGTCATTGTTAAAAGCGGAAAGTGCAAATAGGAAAAAATGGCTTTGTTTTTCTTTCTTTATAGGGTTCCGTAAAGAAAACAGGTGTGCAGGTGGCCGGGTAGACAAAAGAGGGGGAGCTGACAAACGGAGAGAAACGTCCGAAAGAGAAACAAGCGTTGTATTTTTGCATTATAAGCATTTCGGTTACAATAACCGATGTACAAATGGCTGTGAGGCAAAGGCTCCCCGAGAAAGATCGGGCACTCAGCTAGTTGGATATAAAATCGGAGTAGAAACTGGAATTAAATTAGATTTGAATAGCGATTTAAAATGGGACATTAAATTGAACTTGAAATTTGACGTCACATCGGAGCTAAAGCAGAAAATAAGCGAAATCTTAAAATGTTTCTTTAAATTGGAATCGAGATCGGACTTGAAATTAGATTTTACATTAAGCTTGAAATCAGAGTTGAAATTTTACATAAAATTGATCACTGAAATGGACCTGAAATTGAACTTGAAATTTGACTAAAATTAGCCTTAGAATTGGACTTGAAATGGATTTAAAATTGGATTTGGAATTAGATTACTGGTTGCGAAATATAACGATTTGTTTAAAAGGTGCACTTAAAAATATATTATGCTCAATAAACTTTGCATACGATTTTTTTATTACTTCCAAATTACTAAGTTATTCAGTTTGCTAAAATACACATTTTCTCTTAAGACTGTTTGTCGCTAAGATGCATGAGTCATAAAACATTTAAGAAAACAAATTCTCCCTATTCAAAAAAAAAAAAATATTTTCGTGCATTATCAAGCAAACCAAATAACTTTTATAGGAAAGTACTATATTCTGTCTAAAAAAACAAATTTCGATTTTGGACCACTGTGCTGTGGTTGGAAGAAATTGGATTTGAATCTGGAATACACTAAAGGCGTTTTTTAACTATCTTAAAACAAATTTCGTTATTTCGACGGTTTTAGCACGATTTCCGGAATTTACCCGACTTTTTAACTCTATTTTCCGATTTTAGAGTGAATGTGTTCTATACATCAATTTTACACATAGCTTTCACGCGGGTTTTGGAATTTGCGCTTTCAATTATTTTTACTTTGAATTATTTTATGCGAATTTCGGAATTCACGTGTTTTTTCGCCGATTTTGGAACTTAGGTGGTGTTTTTCACACGAATTTTGCAATTTGCGCGATTTTTGAAGCCATTTTAGGAATTTACGCAATTGTTCTATTTGCTTGATTTTACGCGCATTTAGGAATTTATGGTTGTTTTACGCGGAACGTACGTATGCTTCGCGTATGTATGACTAAATAAAATTTATTATTTAGCTTATTTCAAATCATTTGCATGCAGCTTTTAAAAACAAATGGAAGGATCAAAAAGCTCTATTTATAAACTGCACGCGAATCAACTGGTGAGTTTTGGTAAAAAAAATATTTATCGGAAGTAATCGGTTATAAAATAACTTATTAATTGTTCTATATCGATAAACCATAAAAGAGAAAAAATATTCTTATGCATGTCGGGGTAGTTAACATTTTTATAGCCAAGATATTTGCATTTTATTTGACGGCATAGCAGATAACATTTAGTTAATTGAGCAGTCACCCTTTATAACGATTGGCTAAAGAAGCGGGAGGTTGAATTTGAAATATAAATTATAAAATCATTAGTTGTGCTTCAACTGTGTTAATTCCAAGAAAATGGAAAAAATGTCGCATTTAAAGCGGACATTCTCTTGTGCTTCAGAACAAAAAATTCGAAAATCGGACTCAAATTTTTACTAAGAATCAGAACCATTTGGCGTTACCACTTTTTTTAGCGAGAGAGAGGTCATCAAACTAGATACTTTCGCAAACCGCACGTGCGTATATTTTTTTCATTTCGGGCATACACCTATATCATATTACCGCGGCGCTCGCTAAAATCTATATTTGCATCTTTATTAGATGCTAAGATAAAAGAAAACCCGTTTGGGAGTCCCCAAATAAACAAGCTGATGGTTGATTTTGATGCCTCCACATGGAACATGAGACAAACGTGCGCGGTCCGTTCCGTTATATTGTGGCATGTTTTTTGGGGAGTCCCCCCGAAAGTAAGTATCCATTTGGGACAGACAGACTTCGTAATAAAAACTCGTATCCTGAGTTCTCTCGGTACGCATAGGGTATTGGAGGTATCTTGGACCATGCGATACGCGGTCTCTATTTTGCACCACTCCATTTGATTTTGCCGTGGTTGTCCAATACAGAGACCGAGTAACGCATGGTCCAAAAGACCTCCATTACCCTACTGGGACATGCTAATTTGTGAAAACAGGACGGTAGGAATAAATAAGTCAAAAACAACTTTGAAGCTGAGATAGAGAAGAGGGTAAATGACGGTAGTGATCTATTGTTGGCCGTTTTTGTTGATAAATATTCTCTGCAAACTGTTCAGCTGTCCATAAAGTTTAATCCTTTCAGGAAAGATATGATATGATGCGTTTTCTTACGTTCTAATAGTGAATTTAAGATAAAGTAATCAATAATAGGTTCAAGATCTTTTTTCGTTCAAGTTTTGTGCTCTGTATCCACTCAAACTGTTTTTCTCTTTCTAACGTAAGAATAGATGGGCCCAAACTTATAAGTAGGACACACTACTTATTATTTTTACTATAGGATGAATCCCATTTTTGCCTGCCAGTTTAGGGTTTTATTTATCTACTAGTTGAGCCCGAATGTAAATGCCTGTCAAGAAAACTGTGGATATATTCCATTTGCTAGTGTTTGTGAAGATGTTTAATCTTTGTGTTAGTTCTTTGAGCTTTATATTAAATTTATTTGCATCACGGCATGCGAAGATCTTACGTTGGTACGTTGATATCACGGCGAGCAATCGAGTCGAGCAGTTAAGTCGAGCGGTCAAAGCGAGCAAGCGAGTCGTGCAGGCCAGTCGAACAGTTGATTCGAGCAGTTGAGTCGAGTAGTCCAGTCGAGCAGTTGAATCGAGTAATTTAGTTGAGCAGTTTAATCGAGCAGTTGAGTCGCAGTCGAATCGAACAGTCCAGTCGAGCACTTGAACAGTTCTGTCGAGCAGTCTAGTCGATCAGTTGAGAAATCGAGTAGTCCAGCAGTCGACCAGTGAGGTGACTAACAATAGAACCCACTGTTACTAAAGCATGACATCTTGGCAGGGGTCTGTTTTTAGTTACCGATAAGCCTCCTATGATGTCCTGTCAGAGACCTGGTTTTGGCTACAGACAAGCCTCTTATATAAATAACTAGATAGATTATCCATTCACTCAGGATTCTATTGACTCAAACCCAATATGCGTTGATCCTCAATTCTCACTGAGATTGTGTGATGAACCGCGCTTGGGAAAAACTGTTATTCCAGTGTATGACTGCAAATCATTGTTGCTGACCACGCTCATTGTTCTCATAGTTGCTTGGGATTATGAGAAGGATATGATGATGTAGTAGTTACTTTATAAGAGATCTCTGACTCGGTGAAGCTCTCATGGATCGATAAATAATTAGTCTAAATTTACTACTAGTAAGCAATACGATGCTATAGTTTTACCTGCAGTTTTGAAATGATTTAAAGAATTTTTTTCCTAAGTTTTCCTAAGTCCTTAAATGAAGTTACTAGATGTGTCTTTTGATACCTATCAAATATTTGGATGCATATCCAAATACAACAGTGTAAATTTTATACAAATCACCGAAATCGGAATGAAGAATAATCCAATTCAGCAATTTAATCGTCGAATGCAGATTTTTCATTTATTTATACTTACATACCTTGATTTTTGTAGAGATTTGCAATTCGGCGAAATAGTTTAATAATCAAAATTAATAATTTGCAACCCACGATTCAGCACAATTATTTTTAATTTGTCTTTTATCCGTATTTCTAGCAAATTCAAGCATATTTATAAAAACCTTCGACTGTAGGTATAGTTAATTTTGGATTTAAGAGGTATGAACCACGAGAAGGATGTAAAAATAAAACTTTGTTGTACTTTGTTGTACTTTGTTGTTGTTTTGAATATAGAAGACTAAATTGTAAAGCGTAATTCGTAAATTGTAAATTAAATTGTAAAGCGTAAAGCGTCAGATTAACCGTCTGTCTGAGAGGCAGAACAACAAGCTGTAAGCCACGTGAGATTGAATTTTTATCCACGCCGTAATCGCCGGCGTGGTTACACATTTGTCACCTGAGCTGTACTGCAGTTCAGTGCAGGAAGTACTTAACCGGGTCTGCCTATGCACACAAACTAGTGAAAAATGTAATTATTTTCTAAATAGCCTATTGTGACAACTATTATCTGTTCTTCGTATCGCAGAACTAATCGCAATCAACGAATTTCTCAAAACTATCGGTGGTGATAGATCTATTTTCCTTCGATAGTATATATAAAACTTGCTGAGAAAAGGTTCTTCAGGTTAGTCGTGTTTAATCGCTTGAACTGCTGGGCACCAACAATGAATCAACTGGCATTTGTAGGTTTTGTAATTTTTATTCTTGAAATCAGCTACAGCTTGGGATCACCATGCAATGAAACATCTGCTGCAGTTCGTGCCAAACGAAGCCATCATTCTCGTTGCTGTAATGATGGGTTTGAAGACTCGGTTAATCACGAAAAAGTTGTTTCAGTAAGACGTCAGTGTGCCGAAGAAATGGGCATCACCGAAATGTCAGGTAATGTGATGCCAAGCAAAATCTTTCTAATAAAATATAGTAAATAAAATTTTCATATAGAGGAAGAATTGTTGAAAAATCGTGAAACTCTCGTATGTTTAATCGAGTGCATTACGAAAAAGCACGCATTGGCCGACGAGAAGGGTGACCTGTTGCATGAGGATCTAGCCAAAGCTTTGAAGCAACATTTCAGCGTTGCCGAGTGGAAAACTCCTCTGCTGGACGATTTCATTAAGGAGTGCTTCGACTATGCCGAAGCGGAACACGAGAAACACTCCGACGAGAGTGGAAAGTGCAATCCGGAGGGTTTCCACTTTGGCTACTGCCTGTGGCGTCATTTTACCCTAGCTTGCCCCGAAGAGATGCAAGACGATTCCGAACGGTGCGAGTCGATTCGCGGTAAGCTTAAAAGCGACGAAAGCGTTAGTGTGTGGAATGCCGACATCAACGAGAGGAAGTGAGAAGCTTTTTGTCGTTTGGAGCTTTGATGCCACTTTATAGTGGAAACTTTTTACTGCTGCTAAGGCATGTTGGAATTATAGCAAACAAATAAATCAAACACAATAACAGCTTAAAGGATTAAAAGATAGATTTAAAGGTTATTTAATTCACTGTCACAAACCGTGATTGTTCCAAAACAAGCTGGTTAATCGAATTGTTCGCACTGTAACAATTATGGGTCAATTTGTTACGGATTAGATATTATTTCTGCGTGACTAATAATATGCCTAAATCGTTGAAAGATCGTTGCGGTTTGTGAATACTTTAATTTCTCACTCTAAGAATGCCGTTCTCAATTTAATTTCGGTGTCATTACAATCAGGATTCTCGTATAGCTTTCATTGCAAAGCTTGATTTCAGCTGCCTGTTATTAACTGAATGCCTAGGCTGCCGTTCTCCAATCCCCTCGAACACCAACTGGCTGTGCATCGTCCTCGATTGTGCAAATCCATCTGGTGCGGGGTCTGCCTCGAAATCTGTGGCCTCCTCCTGGTTTTCTGCTGAATGAACCGGGATGATTAGTGTTCTATAGAGTGCCAGTTTTGTGCAAATTTGCAAACTACGGGACTTCTGCTGGTTACGTGATCCGTAGAAAGCCCCATTCGCAATTCGTCGTTTCACTTCGTGGCTTACATCGTTATTACATGTCACGATCGTACCAAGGTATATGAATTCCTCAACTACTTCATATCGTTTCCCATCCAGTTCCATCTCGGCACCAACACTATTTGGAGTGCCACGCTCTCTGCCAGCAACCAGGTTCCTAGTACTTCGTTTTCGTAGTGTTAATGATAGGTCCCAGTCTTGATGCTACCCATTGAAAAGACCTAAAGGTCTCTTTCACTGCTCTACCAACAAGCGTGTGAGATTTCGTGGTGATAGTCCCGTTCCTCTCTACGTTTGCTCTTCGTATTGCACCTTCTAAAGCAATGCTAAATAACAGGTTAGAGAGCGCATCCCCATGCTTTAGTCTATCCAATGTCACGAAAGCGGCTGGGCTCTTACCCGCCTATCTAACACATGATTTTGACTATCTAACACATGATCCAAGATCTAACGTCGTACGACTAGTTTCATCAGAAAACCTTATCATTAGCATTTACCTGCCGAAGCTCATTTCGTTTGACTGAATCGTACACCACCTTAAAGTGCACAAACAGTTGATGAGCCTGCAAGTTGTATTCTCGGAACTTGTCTAGTAACTGACGTAGGGTAAACATCTGATCCGTCGTGTAGCGATCTTCACGGAAACCAACTTGGTACTCTTCTGTTGTACAGCTTGGAAGGAAGGACTCCGCTAACGGTCTCAGTCTACAAAACAGGATACGGGAGTGCACTTTATAGATAGTTTTTTCACTCAAGTCAATGTCCTTTCTTAAAAAAGGGCGAGGCCATCCAACCACTCCTCCGTAATTTGTTCTTCCTCCCAGATCCTGTGGATTGCCTCATACAGCCGGTCCATCCCTGCTTTTGGAAGTTCGGCCGGGATACCGTCCTTCCCAGCGACCTTTTGCGTTTTCCAGCTCCCTGATTGCTTTCTTTACCTGTGTTGGCGGCCCCATAGGCTGGGCATCGCCCACAAATCTTATTCTGTTCCTCCTGAGCTCTGTGATTACCTCTCCATTCAATAGCGTCTCGAAGTGCTCCAGCCACTTGGCTGCTTCCGCAGTTTTGTCAGTAACCATCTTGCCAACACTATCATTGCGCATCACAGGCATGGGAAATTTGCTGCGCTTCTCCGTTTTGCAGAATCTCCGTGTATCGTTGTTGACGAATCTCTCCTCTGCACCGGTGAGCGCGTGCTCTTTGTACTCGTACTTCACAAACGTCAGCTTCCTACATTCGTCGTCATACTTGTTATTTGGCTGATTGCATTTCATGAGCCTAAGGGAGTTTTGTGTTACACTGTTAATGGCTGTTTTGACAGTGTTCCAAGAGTTCTTGGAGGGGCTTCGTCCAGCTCTTCCAACAACGCAGCTTCGAGTGAATGCACGTGGTTTTCAACGACGTCGACGATAGTTTCTCGACGGAGAATTTTGGGCGTATCTCGTAACCATCACCAGGTAGTGTTTCTAGTCGAGGCTAAGTAGTATCTAGATCATACGTCAAAGAAGTCTGAGAAGTACCGGCAGTCGATAAAAACGTGATCGATCCGTGTTTCTGACTGATTTAGTGATCTACAGGTGTACTTGTGTGGAGGTTTGTGGTAGTAAAGAGGTGTTAGGTACGGTTCTGTTGTTGAAGACGGTAATATTAAAGAGCCTTTTCGTTGGTGCTGAATTCTAAAATCATCGGATCGTATTTCTCCTTCTGACCGACTCAGGTGTTAAAATTTCCGGAGACGATCTTGATGTCACGTTTTAGGCAGTGGTCATATTCGTACTCCAACTGCGCTTCTCCTTGTCACCATCGGGACTGCGCACATTGATGATGCTTATGTTGAAGAATCGGCCCTTGAGTCTCAACCTGCGCATTCGAGGACTGATTGACCACATCACTATGAAAGCTGTAACTGTATTTGTGTGCACTGCCGCAGCCAGCCTTTCCTCAAGTACAGATTTTTGTCCATGCATAAATTTGGGAACCTGCCATTTTCTCCGGAGTATTTTATTTTTTCAGTCTTATATAACATAAATAGTTTATAGATTACTTTTAAATTCAGGAACTTTAGTAGACCCAGAATTCACAGGAATTAAAATAATTTATGGGCCCCAAATTTATGGACACACAAAAATCTGTACTTGTGGCAACGCTGGCCGCAGCTCTGGTAGATCCCTGGTCTGCTATTCCCTGGACGTGCCTGTTATTGAGCTCTTCCGGAACGCCTTTTGTAACGCTACGTCGTCGAACTTGCGACTCTTGAATACGACGGAGAGCACTCACGAGTGCTTTCTTGGATGTTGTGAGATTGGTAGTTTCACGTCCCGAGTTTCCAATTCACAGTCCGGATTCGCCGCATTGATTTATTCCGATTAGGATATTGGTTCTGGTTGTTTATGGTGGTGGGTTCCAGGGCCTACGGTACCAACCCACAGTGGTCCAAAAGGGCGTAAAGTGGATTTTAATTCCTAGCATCTTTTGAGAGCAAAACATTTTAACATTTAGGGTCTTCAGCATTCTTGTTCGTTTGAATACCTCCTATAATCTAAACGTGTCAAAAGAAAATACTCTATAACTCTGCACTCGATAGAGATAGAAATGTCATTTCTTTAGCAAAGTAGTTTGCCTTTATATTTTCTACAACTTTGCCAAAGAAACCATGTCTCTATCGACTAAAACAAAAAAGTGGACGAGCATTGAGCCTAGAGCGAACGCAAAACACATAAAACATATGCTTGCCGTACTCTTATATGGGTGGTTCAGGACAAGCGGCTCCTATACAAGTTTATAGTGCTCGACCCTAGCTTTAAGGTGAAATATTGATTTCATAAATCAACTCCCCATTTCATCCCATAGGCTCGTGAAGCTATGGAAAAGTAAAACTGGAATATGTGATAACTTAGCAAGTAAAGTTACATGAGATTTGCCGGCTTTCACAAAAACGTGTGTTTTGAGTGCTTCGTTTGATTATAGTCACCTTAACAGCTTAGGTCGTTTGTGACTTCTGCGGAGTTGGGATTTGAACCCAGGTGCTTGGCGTGAGAGGCGACAGTGCTAACCATTACATCGGGATTGCCCCCGCTTCGATAATTGCCTAGCATAATGTATTATTGTAAAATGCAACTAACAAAGTTTAGTATGAAACACCAATTTTTAAAGAAGTTTCAAAAAAAGCTCTATAGCTCTGCACTCGGTAGAGATAGAAATTTTATTTCTTCAGCAAAGTTGCTTGTTTTTATATTATTTACAACTTTGCCGAAGAAATTATGCCTATATTTTTTAACCGAAAAAAGTTATTTTTTTATTTTAATTATAGTAAGGGATGACTAACTTTTGACACATAGGGGTCAAACCCGGCGTAGTGGTTAGCATTCACGCCCCTCACGCCGAGGACCCGGGTTAGAATCCCAACCCCGCAGAAGTCACGGATGACACAAGCTGTTAAAGTGACTATAATCAAAAAAAAAACTTTTGACACTTGTAGATTAGGGGGGGTATTCATACGAATAAAAGTACTGGAGACCCTTAATGATAAAATGAGAGCAAAAGACGCTAGGAAAATAATTCCACTTTTCGCCCTTTTGAACCACTGTGCAACCTCTTGTCTCGCCTGAAGATTATCGTGCACTGCACTGTTTAAAGTCCTCCACAGTCCCACATTAGCACTTGGATAATGATTGGCTGCCGTAACTGTGGAAAATTATTCAAGAGTCATACGGATGTGTGAGTAGTATAATGCTTTAAGGTTATACACGTTGGTGAAACTGTTAGCAATACGACGGACAAATCCTAAACCTTTGGATGCTTTGCTTACAATGTAGGTGTCGTTTGTATGATAACTTACTGTTCGCAATAACGCCGAAATGGTTCTTCGACTGGTCGACACGTACAATGAAACTTATATAATGGAACGTGTAGTTAAAAATCATAGGTTGACGAATACTATACGAGCTGAAGAAATAATGGGACATTTTTTCCAGGATTGACGGGCGCGCAGTTCAAGTTGTACCAATTCATGTAGGTGTCAAGTTCTCGTTGAAAACAAATTGTATCAACCTTGAAGGGAATCCGCAAGTAAATTTTCAGATTGGCTTAAACGAGGGCTTTCTATGAACGTAGTTGACATCGTTGAAATACAGCAGTAATATTAACGGTCCATCGTGACTACCTTGTGGGATTTCAGACGGAGCTGGAAACGCATTTAATTGAAAACCCACAGCTGTCCCAACCAGTTTGTGACCTACAAGGTCCGAACTGAATCAGCGCAAAACACTGCCGGTGATAACGAGATTTTGCATACTATTGCTAAGCATGACTGATTTTGTCAAACGCCACAGACAAATCAGTGTAGATGACATCCGTCCGTCCGTCCGTCTAACCGCCAAGTGGCCATCGATTTTTGGCACTGGATTGATTGATTTTACGCCGCTGGATTGTGACGATATTTCAAATTTTTGGCTCAGATGGACAAATCCAAATTTGAACTTGATCGCAAAAGTTCCATTGATGGCATGTGATATCACAAAAAATGTTTTCTCTTACTAAAAGTTACTTTAAATAAAACGTATATTTATTAGTTGTCAAAAAATAGCATAATACTTGTATTAGATGTGGCATTTCATAATCTTGTGCGTTTAGATTTATACCATTTGTTCACCTTATGCGCGTGATTGATTTTGCTCCAGCACCTGCTGCCTGAGAGTCTCGTAAGATGGCTGGGACTGTGAAGAAGTATTACATTTTTATCAACGAGTATGGAATATTTTCTTATACCGAAGACCATTTGCCGTTTGTCAGTTGGGTATTAATCCGCCACACGATCACACATGCATTGGTAAAAATAGGAAGGCGATAAACCCAAGAAAACTTGTTCGAATAACAACATAGAGCGGGAAGGAGGTCAAATCTACTTATTGTTAGTGGTAGATATCTACATTTGTTATTATAGTGTACAGTATGGCCCACAAAAGAGGCGAAAATAAGGTTTGATTTAGTTTGAAAGTTGTAGATTAAAGATTGAAGAAAACAAATAGAAAAACAACACACAAACAGTAGCGGTGGAAAAATATAAATACAAATATAACATGGACAGATTTGTAATACAAATGTACTTGAATAAAAATGTCTTTTAATAAAATCCATGGCCTAATTTTTGGGTAAGCTTTGCCTATTTTTGTGGATTATACTGTATGTAGTGTTACCGCAATTCCAATTTAGTTCAGCTATTACTTATGGTTAAACTCTAAACAACTCAGCGGTATGACTAGCATTGGCACTCTCCATGTGGGAATGTTCGGGTTCAGTTGCGACATCACAAAATCTACATAGTTTTGCATTAGAGAGAAAAAGCTAAATACTACTACAACTATGCAAACCAAGAGCAAAAGTATAACAATACAGTCTGGTTAGCGACTAACCTCCCAGTGGTTGTCATCCCACGAGGGGAACAAACGTTTGAAGCTACGCGGTTCGTCGCCCTGCTTCAGAATCACAATCGGAACAGTGTCCTCATTGCGCTCGGATGGATCCGTACGAATGTACTGCTTGGCCATGTCGATCGATTTGGCACGTTCTTCCTCGGTGGCACCGTTGCCAATCCAGACGTAGATTTCATCTCCACCATCCAGCACCATGACGTCGTCCACGTTGAGATCCTTCGAGGGAATTTGGAATAATTAGTATTTGATTACTGATGGTATTTAGTCTTACTTACATCTTGCTCGTAGTGAGGAACCTCCTCTACGCGCAGACGTTTGTTGAATAGAATTCGGCAGTGAAATAGACGTGGATTCAAGAATGGAGCTCCAGTTGGATCCAGCTCACGATCATAGTCCGCTTTACCGCCCAAAGCGCCCCAGAACTCATCTGGTTCGGAGCCTTCATCAATGATTTGAGGTTCTGCATCCGGAGAAACAATGCGTACAATGTTCGTGGCCATTTCTTTTTCAAGATCGGAAGCCCCAACGCCATGCCACATGAAGGTTGCGGAAGGCGTTTCAAGGATGAACACATCATCCGAGGCGAGCGAGCTGGCTGTTTCCGGAAGCTGATCAGCTCGGACGTCATCGGAGCAGGTTCCTCGAATTCGGAATAAACGTGTTCCGTCCACATCGTAAGTGTCATGATCATGGATGTTGCGGAACCCGGACGCATGCCCTCCGGTGAAATTGATTAGTTTTCCTTTGAAGATTTTCAGGAAATGTCGCGGTTCGTTTCCTTGAGTAACCCGCACCTGAACCGCCTTTCCGTTGAGTTCGTTATCCAAGCGAACAGCGTGCATGGCTGCGGACGCTTTCTCATCCGTAGTTGACTCCTTACCTTGCCAGAAGTAAATGATATATCCATGACCACCTCGCTTGTTGCGGTATTCGTATTTGATAACGTAGGAATCCCCACCGAAGAACATTCCGTAAGCTTGCGGGTCCACAGGGACCAATTCGAAGTTTTCAACACGCCAAATTTCTGCCTCACCTTGGCCATTGTCTGGCATGAAGCCCAATGCTCGTCCACCATTCTTTTTGAACATGTGCAAGATTTCCGGATCAAACTCTCTTTCCTCTCCCGCTTCCGAGCTGTCTTCATCCATTGCAGCTTTAATGAGTTGACTATGACCGACTCCCTTGTCTTTCCAGCTGGCAAAGTACTGCTTGAAGTCAGTCCGCTCTCCATTCTCAATGACCCGATGTACTTGAGTGTGAACCGGATATCCCTTGCTGGAGATAAACTCCTGAGCTTTGATCATCGACTGCGCTCTTTCCTGAGCTGTTGCTCCCTTACCAACCCATACAAATATTCCCGACGATCCGGTGTCCAGTATAAAGCAGTCCTGCTGAAAAATTGTGATTAATATCCGGTTAATTGCGAAAATGTCATCGCTGTTAGTATGAACTTACATCTGAATCCAACATGCTTTGCTTCAAAGGGCGCTCACCAACCGGAATAATTTCGAGGCTTCCGCCAGCATCGGAAACTCTGTACAAGGTTATGGTTGTCGCAACATTTTCCTCATAAGTCTCGTCGCACTCTGATTCGTCTGCAACCGCATCCGGGGAACCTTCGCCGAGAACGTCGAAGAATTCCTGCTGGTCTCCCGTGCTTGCGAATTCATCTGCAAATCACAAAACCGTTTGATAACTTTTCTTACATAGGAAATTACTAACGAACGCACCAAGTATATAAACATTGGCCCGACCAGCATGATCTTGATCGCGGATCTGACTGGCAGCGCTAATAGCCTTTATCTTTTCCACCCGTTTAGACCTTGGTCCCACATAGACGTAAATATCGTGGCCCGCATCCAAGATGAAACAATCGCCTTTATTCATGGACGCAACTCCGAGCGCAACCTGTCGCACACGGACGTTCTTGGAACCTTTGACGTGGAACAGCCGTTTTTCGCCGGCTGCATTGGTTTCCACCTCGTTGAAGCCGCTCTTGACGCCACCCTCGGCATAGCGAACCCCTCCCGGGAAGTAACTGAGAAACAGACTAGATTCGTGATCCTGGACCTCGCGATGCTGCACTGGAGCACCGTTGTGCCGGTCGTCCAGCTGAACGCTGAGGATGGCGGCGGAACCGGCCTCATCCTGGCTAGTTTCCAAACCAAGCCAAAAATGAATATCCCAAGAGAAAACACCGCTTTTAGATTGTTTCGTCTGTGAATAGTAGAAGTGTTAGCTAGTTTGATCGTTTCGTTTTGCCTAAAATCATTATTTACATTCAGAACGATATAGGAATCTCCGGTGTAGAATTTCCCGTATGTTTTCTTCGGCACTGGAACAGGTTCGAAATTCTGAAAATAGATCAACATTTGACATTAGTCACAGCAGTTTCAGGTTTTTCGCTTTGAAATCTGCTCTTGGGGGGATACTGAGCCGATAGAGAGCATGTGTTATTCATTAGGTAGCTTCGTAAGCCGACTAAGTAAACGGGGAAACACTGACAGCTACGTCATTCGAATGGGTTTAATGCGGCGTTAATTAAAAAGAATGCGCGCGCAGTACGGAAAGGATGATAATAAATACCCATAGACAAGCGGCCTCTGGTCGCTAAACCACAGCGCACAACGAAAATGACTGACTGCGACACGGAAGATTTGCCGAAATCCACTGGTGAATGATTTTTTTGATTTTCTGCGTTTGTGTCTTCTTTCAAGGTCATACTGGTAAGGTTCCAGCGGTATGCATGAATAATGTTTCCGCTAAAGTTTGCGCGGGCGCGATGTTGCTTTTTTTCCTAACATCCGTGAGGATTAAGACAACACGACGAACTTTTTGCTGGACAACCGATAAAAAGAGGGTTTTAGACTTTCAAAATTGTGGGCCACTTTTCAATTTATTTTTTTATTTATTTCGTCAAACTTTGTAGACTACATTCTTACCCTAAAGTTTAATTAATATCTTACTTTACTTTACTTGAGGGTTATCGTCAAGAAGAGTAAGAACAAAGGGTTATAAGATGTTTAATTTATTTTGATAGAATTTTTTCACATTCTAGTTTGTATATTATTTGAAAGTTTTTTTTTTCAAATTTTATATGCAATAATTATACGCTTTCTGGACAAAAAAAGAAATACAAATTGGCGTAAAATTTGATGTTGTATTTCAAAAAGGAAGAAGTAAAACAAAATCTTGGGCTTAAACATCTTTCATTGACTTGTCCCTTCTTTATCAACAGATTCCGCAGCCGGCTGCTAGAGTACAGGACAATTACGGGGCTAGTGCAACGATACGATCCTACCGAGATTCGAACATAGGACAACTGGTTTGTTAAGACCAGCAACGTACCTCGAAGCTAACTCAAACACGTGTTCTTTGCGTTTATCAGAAAACAATGATAAACTTTCATGAACATATCTTTTGGTTTGTGTAAAAACAAATGTTTTTGAAATCCCAGAAATCAATGGCGTATGTTTGAACCTTAAAACTCATACGCCAAGAAGTTACTGTGCTATAATGCGAATGTAAATCACCATTTCGTTTTCCACGTATGGTTGAAAAATTTGGAGAAAGCTTCAAGATATGAGTTAAATAAAGCGAATATGTGACACTTTCGGTTTTGTTTACTAGCTTGAATTACCCTATTGTACAGTGATTATATATGTGTAGGTAAAGCGATGATAGGCGTCAATGCAAACTTGCTTGATAAGAATTGGCGTACGATTTTACTATGTAGAAAAGCTGCTGGACTGGTAGTATTACACTATCTTATCGCAAGGCGGTCAGTTTATTTAACATTACAATTACGAATTGGATTGCTTTTGTTTCACTGAGTGAAGGAATTTTCGCTGTAAATATATATAGGGTACTTGTTGCATTATAAGCTTGGTACAGTAGACGGCGAAGCATATTTTGATTTTAGGAATTATCATCTGGTGGTAATAACGAACATCAGGGTTTCCACTGACTGATTTTTTCATTGTTTGCATTTTTCCATTTAAATTCATTTACCTACACTGGAAAGTGGATTAAATTTTCAAGCGATTGGTAAAAAAAACGGAAATTTGACGAAAATTACCATTCATGAACTCTGTGTCAGTAACTTCTATCTGTATGGCCATAAAGGGTGTCCCACATCAATTTGCTCTTGAAAATTTGGGTAGACGTAGTTTAGAGTGCATTGTTTACACTGTATTTTTATCGCAGTCAGTTTTTCGAAAATTGGAAGCGTCCTCCGAAAAGCAACCTCGCGAATTGATTTTGCGCAAGCACCTGCAAAATCCTCAACTCTCCCATCGGAACATCGGAAAACAGCTCGGAATTGTGCAGTCAACGGTGACTCGTATGATTAAGCGTTACTACATGTCGTGAAAGCATTTAAGCGGAATCCCAATGCTTCGGTCAGGGATGAGGCCAAAAAGTTGAATCTGTCTAAGTTTTTCGTTCAGAGAGCCAAGGACCGGGAGGGACTGCATACGTACAAAGTACAGAAGCCTATAAATCGTGACGAACGGCAAAATACGGTGGGAAAGTCACGGGCTCGGAAACTGTACACCCAGATGCTGACGAAGCCTCATTGTCTCATTATGGATGATGAGACTTACGACAAGGCGGACTTCCGGCAGCTTCCGGTGCTACTATTCTTCACTGGCGAGCACAGGTTTGATGTTCCGGAGGAAATAAGGAAATACATAATTTGGCAAGCGATATGCTCATGTGGGAAATGGAGTGCGCCGTTCGTGACTACCGGGACTGTAAACGATCTACCTCCAGGAGTGTCTACAGAAGCATCTGCTTCCTCTATTGAAGCAACACGAGGCACTACGATCTTATGGCCGTAAGGGGAAAGAGCGGCAGAATGAAGTAAGGGAGAGTAATTTGAGACAATGCTTAAGAAGTTGTGTACCGTTCCTTTGTATCCAAGTTGGGGGAACCGCAGGTCGAATCAGGCTATAATCGGGTTCAATTATAACCGGATTCGAACTCACTTCTCCCAGGCCCTGTGAATCGCAGGTAGTAATGAACCTTTTATCCTATCAACATCGTTGTTTCATTACTTTCTTCTACCGTTCCATCTGTAGATTGTAAAAAACTATTCTTAAAAAAAATAATGAAATGCCTGACTTCATTAAAAGTTTATGACAAAAAACACGGGATTGGCCCATTAAACTTTAAGATTTTCATGCGTACCCAAGCTGGGGCACTTTGAAACCCGTGCCCCATCTTCTGTGTGAAATTTAATGTAAATAAAATAACCCAGAAATCCGCAGTTTTAATTTAACTGACCACGAGTTTTGCGTTAAGTAAATTAATTGCATAAAAATAGTTCCAGTTTCAAGTCCAACTTTTAATCTAGTTTTAGGTTCAATTCTAAATACAATTTCAAGTGTAAATAAAATTCAATTTATTTCCAATTGCCAATCTTTAAAAGATAAAACTTTTATGACAATATTTTTTTATGTTTTCCTGAATATTTACTCAATTCAAAAATTCATAACTCATGAACTAGACAATGTAGAGCAAACAGTTGCGTATTAAAAGGTTAGTAAATTTTCTTGGCGTATTCATAGATGGATTTCCGATGGATCTAGAAGTAATCTGTTTCCTACTACTCTCCCGAAAAATGAAAAATGAGACAGAAGGAGAAAAAACCAAAAAGAGCACGAAGGAATACGGAACAAAAATTGGACAAACGATATAGGGTAAAGAACTAGTTTTAAGCAGTCTAAGCGGGTCACTGATTGTTTTACCTTATTACAAGCGATGGGTTTACTAAGTGGGGTATATCAGCATACCAATCTTCTTGCTATCTTTAGTTCTTCAAGCTGTTACCATTGGAAGACACTATTGTTGAGCTAAACTTTTGATTTTTCGCTTTAAAAGTTGGAGCGGCGGAACTAATTTTGAACACACCGAACCCATTTTCACCCGCAAGGTGCTATTTTAAGCAATCCTGAAATCTGAATTTTTTTACGTCCCGTTAAAAAATCCTTCGAACTTTTCCCCCCTATTCAGTAAGTTCGCGTTCCTATTCGCGACCTACTAATCGGCATAGATGCGTAAAATGCCATCTATCTAAATTGTTTATCGGGGCATACACTCACCGCACCGTTCGGCAAACGGTATTCGTCGTCTCTTTCATTCTCTAGAGTTCTTATGGGAAACTGCGAGCTTGACCTCTCACTCGCTGTTCATAAGGATGGTGGGAGAACAAAAGAGGCAAACATAGAAGTGCACACGGTCTAACTTTAGAACAGTGTTGTCAAAGCAAATAACATTGAAACACATCGTTGCTTTATTAATTCACTGAGAAAATCTTCGAAAATTATTGAAAAAGCTGTCTTTTGTGTTGTTTTTAATAAAGAAAAATTAATTATGAACATACATTTCTCTTGAAAGTTTGAACCACATTTTCACCATAGGAGTTTCAGTTAATTTCAAACTTAAAATTCTTATTTCCAGAACCGAAACAGTGTCTTGGCAACACGATAGTTCATCAGTTGTGCTGCAGCTGCTGCTACTGGTGAACAGGTTCCGTCAATTCAGAATTTGTTTTCAGTTTTGTTAGAAAATAATAAAACTTTTGGCTAGTGACAAAGCCTTAGATAATAGAAAAAAAACAGACTGAATAATATGGTATGTGACAATTGAGTGCTTGACTTTCAGAGTGGTTGTAATCAGTGCTGAAAATTTGATGAATTCGTTAGTAGCGAGGTGGCGATTGCTGAAGAGCAGCTGAAAAATGTACGTTTTTGGACAACAATTTTTAATTCATCATATTTCTTGTCGGAAACCCAGTAAATTGTGTTTGTGTGAATCAAATGTATGGTTAAGTGATTTGTGAAGATGATCCTATCAAAAATATTTTGAAAATATGAATAAAAAAGTGCATTTTCGGATCATTTATGTTCAACTGATTAAAATAGGTAACACTGCTTAACTCGTTCCTTACCCTAGAAAAAAAGAAAAGCGCTAGAGAGAAAACGAATAAAATCAGGCATGAAAAAAGGATCAAGGTCTGTGCCTAGGGACACGAACGAGGGGTCACGTAGGACTACGAATGCAGGTTCAATTTGAAAAAGCTTGACATTTTGCAAATGCAAATTTTTAATTTACTGTATTGTAATAAATGCTCTGAAAAATTCCTATAAATTGTGATACAAGAAGACACGTTTGAAATTCCGAAATGCCCATGCTCTGTATGTCAGTTTTATTCGTTTCTTAGAGTTTATAGTTCCACAATAAACTATAGTTTCATCAGGCCACAATCACACTACTTCTGGAGATTGGTGACGATATTGCATTTTAAAAATGCTTGTGTGACTTGTAGCACTAGTCACTTTTAGATAACTGGCTTGACAAGAATATTAACTGGTATAAGGATCTTGCTCAAAACATAAAATATTAGTCATTGCACGCACAACGGTAAACAATAAACAAATAATCTGGGCTACCATTTACCTCTGGTTCACATTCGTCAATTTCCTTGCAAATAGTTGATATATAGCACCATTTATTGTTACAGGTTGATTTGAAATATAATTGCCTTTGAACTACCACACGAACAACGAGTTAAAATTATGACTGTTAAAATGTCATCAATTAGCTAACGTCCTCTGCACATGAATAGCTCTTTTTGGCCCTCTGTCAATACTGTTTTTCAATTATTTCACACTTGACAGCAATATAATCGAAATGAGGTAAATAATTGCATGCAACTAAGGCCAGTGCAAATCATTTTCAAAGTTTTTGTCACCCCCCCCCCCTCCTTGGAAATTGGCTTGAAAAATCGGGGGGCAAAAAAATAATTTAGGGGATATGAGTTAAATTTTTTTTATTAAATCAATTGTCTGTGGGCTCTACAACCTGAAAAACTCGAAAAAAGAGTGTTAACGCTTCTAGCACGAAATAGAAATGAAAGTTCAAACAGTGGAATTTCCGAAACCCGGACAAAAAAATTTTCTTTCGTTTTTGTCTTTTTTTCGTAGATTTTTGCATGAAAAATATCAACGTATTTATTAAAAGCAAGAATAGATTTGGTTTTGACGTTTAAAATGCCTAAAATCCATATTTTTTGCTCGATTAAAAAATTCTCTTTGTTTTTTTTGACCCCCCCCCCCCCCTTCAGTGGCCCAACACCGGAAGGACAAAAACTTTTTTAAATATTTGTAATGGCCTAATTGTAAAGCAACAAAACGCCCGAAATTTATTTTCGCGATCAGACAGTCGCTAATTCTTCCGCACTTTGAAAATTGCTGCAGCACGCCACATGCATGAATATTCTGTCAAGCATTTTTTCATATAAAGACATCAGTTTGGAATAAATTCTTGCAGTATGTGGATACAATCGGGCGAAAGATAGGGTTGATCGCTCACTTTTTTATAACTGTTCATTTTCAGGATATCAAATTGGGCTATGTTTGTCGCGATCCTAAGCAATCTTGTTAGGATGAGAGGACTTTATCACTTTTTCTGAGTTTGTACTTCCCAAGCACAGATTTCAAATTAGTGTTAGTTTGAACGTCATAAAGAATCTTCGACCTGTTGGGCCAACGAGGCTTTGTCATTAAAAAAAAGCAAGACGATCACGAAGAAAATGTACGGAAATATTTGACCTTTGAACTTTTCGTTAATTTTCACTCATTGGTGATTGAAAAAGCAAATTATAATAGAAACCACATAAGGCCATTACAAATTGATTTTATAAAAAAATTGATATTCTGTCTTTTGTCCCCCGATTTTTCACGCCAAATTCGAAGGGGGGTGATTTGTAATAATAATGGCCTATTTGCTGCATCTATTGTGAGTTGATTGGTATCTAAATCATGGAAATTGGATTCATAATTGGCAGAGTTATTAGTGTTCAAAATCTTTCATATTTTCGAGAGGCTTGCCTCTTTTGATTTTTTGACCCTATCTCAAACCTTTCCGTAAGACGTAGTCCTACGTCAAAACAAGATAAAAAACGAAACAGAACGGGAGACAACAAGAAAAATAATAGCGAAAAAGAGGAAAAACGAGGCCAAAAACGATTCTAGAGTTCAAGATGAAAAACGAAAGGGTAGAAGAAAACAGAATCGCAGAAACGCAGAAAACGAGAAAGAATACCCTTATTTTCTTTCTCGTTTTCTGAACAGAAACGAGTTTAACAATGGAAAAAACGGGACATAAGTAGAGGGAAAATGAGACAAGAAAAGGAATATGGAACAGAAAACAAGACAAGCTATAAGGGAAAACAGGAAGAAGATAGAGAGATAAATAGATATAGGAAACGAGAGAAATGGAAAAAAGAGGTCGAACGGGATAGAAAAAGAAAAACAAGAAAAACGGACTAAATAAATAAATATGTCGATTACCTTTCTTTTTTCTAACGGCGTATAGCAGTCGGCTTAACTTTTCTGTTGGGGAAGAATAAATGCTTAATGCGAGAAATGTAGATTCAGGCAAACTGAAAATTCAATATTTAGTGAACGGGACATAACACTAATAGTTCTTACAAACGGTACTTACGTTGGCATGAAAATAGTTTTTGTAGTGAAACTGAAAATTCTTGATATTAAGCCAAAAATATAGACTCAGTGTTACCAGGTCGATTGCCCATTTTCCCGCTGCCCAGAGGTTGATTTCCCGCTGAAATCCCGCTATCTAGAGTCAATTTCCCGCTAGAAATCCCGCTGAATCAAAAGTCATATTATTGTTTCGTTTCTGGTGCAGAATAAAAAAAATATTCATTTCAGTAAGGCTTGCATTTGAAATTAAGATGGTCTGCTGAAATTGAGAGGTTGCAATTAAATTAATGTTATGCAAATTTGCTGCATTCATGTTGACGAAGTATTTGGCTTCAGGAAACAGAAAAAGAAATATATTGTTATTCCTTATATAATGACAGTTTACTACGAAATTTCGCAAGAATTATAAGATTAAGGAGTCTAAGAACACAGGCGAAAATGTCGAAAGAAGCTTTTAGCACAAATTCTTTTTCTATGTCTAGCTATCATAAAAATCATGCAAAATTTTAGCAACGTTGGCAAATGGTTATAGTTTTTGGTGACAAAAGAAGACATGTTTCTATCTTTATAAGCACCCAAAAATCACAAATATTTGTAAAGCTCATCGGCTCTTTGTTCTCGCTTATATTTTGTTTTAGCACCGATTTGTTTTGGTTTTGTTATCATACAAATGCTGGGGTATATAGCAAACTATGATGTATATAGATACATAAGTGTTGTTTTGTTTCTGTTAGGTAAATGCAGAAGATCTTTTTGAACACCTCAATTTAGTACAATTCGAGAGACAGCGATCTCGTTCGATCATCTGATATGCATTTCTTTCGTTATCTTATATTTGATAGTGTGAGCGAAAGATTACAAAAGCCCTTTTGTTAGCCTTCTTCAGTTTTGTCCTGAGCAGATTATAAATTGAGCTTATCATTGCCAATCGAATCAGTCTAAATAAAACAATCGAACCATCCGTATCAAACCGTTTTATCGTGTGATAAAAGGCAGAACGAAATCATCCGTATAATATAGTTTCAAACCCTAACACTTTGACTGACCAATTCTAAGAAAAGAAATCCAACAGTTTCCAATTCATAAATCAGT
Source organism: Sabethes cyaneus (assembly GCF_943734655.1). Classification (NCBI taxonomy): domain Eukaryota; kingdom Metazoa; phylum Arthropoda; class Insecta; order Diptera; family Culicidae; genus Sabethes; species Sabethes cyaneus. The sequence goes on from NC_071354.1 coordinate 68,932,795, forward strand.
TGGATTTTGCCATTGGCATCGAATTAGTTTGTGGAAAAATTAAGAAACGGATTGGTTTGGTAGTCTGCCTTTTTAGTAAGTTCTAATGAGTATTTGTCAGAACTCATCCCATTCTAGACAAAAACCACGGAGTTTTCTAATCAACAGAATGTACTGAATCATCTGCCAATGCATGAGCAGACATTGGAATGACAATAAACGAAGTGTTTTGCTGTCAACCTCTCTTTCAGCACTCTTTTCGCCTACCAAATATCGCTAAATCGAGATCCCGCTAAAATCCCGCTGAGTTATTTAAGAAAACCGCTAGATTCCCGCTAGCCGCTGTTTGGTTATTAAGTCCTGCTGTCCGACTTGTAATCCCGCTAAATCTAGCGGGAAAACCGCTGATCTGGCAACGCTGTATAGACTTAGCGAAGGTGAGAGTCTAAGCTTAGTGGCTTAGTGGTGTAATTGGTTAAACAACACGCTCAACTAGAGATTGGGAGCTGTGAGATCGACTCTCACCTTTGCTAAGTCTATATTTTTGGCCTAATATCAAGAATTTTCAGTTTGCCTGAATCTACATTTCTCGCATTAAGCATTTATTCTTCCCCAACATGTCGATTACTTTTTAACGGATTCTCTTTTGATCAGTTGACTGGGAATTAAATAATGTAAATGCATAGCACTTGACAGAACAAATCGTTTCTGGTTGAGTGGTTGAACTTAGAGTCCATTATATTTTAGTATTAGAGGTGAAAATTGTTCATTTTGTCCGAGATATGAGTATTTTTGAAATACACCTACGTAAAACACAGAACTATATTTCACTGGCACTCATTCTGCAACTTGAAGCTCAAAATCCACCGCGGAATTTAGCTATGTAACCAAAATGAAGTGCCAGACTATTAGTTATTTATTCCGCCAGTGTAAATTGTCTCAGCGGCGACCGCGAGCGTGACTAATGGACTATTGATGGAAGTTATGTTCGGTGGTATTATTTTTCAAAACGCAAAATCATTGCACGCAGAAATGGATTATATAAAGTTATGACACATTCCGCCGTGACGTTACAACGTTTTGACTTTTCTTTGCACAGTATTTATGTTTTAGCTGGAAAAATCGTTGAGAATCCCCCAAATATTATTATATATTTGGAAAGAGCATAAAATTTCCTATTCAAAGTGAACAAATTAAGAGCATTTGCTTTGCCCAGATTGTTTTGGAAAGCAAATATGTAGCGTGACGTTACAACGCGCCAGAAATACGTCTTTTGGTTCTTCTGTCAAAAAACATGAAAATTCTGCTCCCTTTCAAATTTTATCTAAAGATTTTCTTCTATGATTTGATAAGAGATGAATACTGAACAACTTGCCGTTTTCAGAATTCCGATAGTTAGTGAAGTTAATTTTGAAACAGCTTTTACTTTTCGTGACGTTACAACGCTCTGGTTTGCACAGAGAGGGTCGTAGCTCCGTTGTAACGTCACGAAAAATCTGTTCATTTAATATTCGTTAATTATCGCTGTTGCTGCCCTCTGTACATAAGGGATAATCCAAAAATGTGTTGTTAATTTGTCTTTCACTATTTCGCCTACGTAATTGTGGGGTTGTTCACGAGTTAGTAGCGCAGTGGGAGGGATGCTAAGAAAGTGAGACATAAGTAATAGCATCAAAACCTTAAGACATTGCATAATAGTTGCTTCAGAAAAGTTTCTTCATTTAAAAAGCACTTTCTCGTGGTGAAAAAATATTCGGACATTAGGGTGTCCTCAAGCAGATACAAAAAATATTTTCTCTATTTTAAGTCAGAAATGGTAGCTGTCTACAAAACATTTGTATAAAAGCTAATTTTAAGAAACTTTGTTGAATACTGAAGATTTATATTTCGTACATGAAAAAAGTTTTAGTGCCAAACTCTTAGGGACACCCTTAAAAATATTTTTTTTTCTTCGATCTAGCTCTTTAATAACGCTTCGTATGGCTTGAAAATGTTCTAATAAATTGGTAATCTAATTAAATTGCACATTTTTGTCGAAAATAGTAAGCTCTATCTTTTTCCCTTTAGAAGCTATTACTGGCTTTTTTATTTTTACATGTACTCTTTAATGTACTGTACCTCGGGGAAAAGCAGCTATAAACAGCTAATCTCACTTGTTTTTTGTGAGTCAATTTATGATGTATTCCACCATGTACAATATAGGACAGAACACTGAGGAATATCTAAAAAAAAGGTATTATGAAGGCAACCGTAGGTGAACATGTCGAAATGAAAGAAACAAGGGATAGCTCCTAAAGGGAAAAAAATAGAGCTCTAGTATCTTCGACGAAAATGTGCAATTTAATTTGATTATCAATTTATTAGAACATCTAAAAGGTGTACGAAGCGTTATTAAAGAACTAGATCGAAAACCCTGTTTTTGAGGGTGTCCCTAAGAGTTTGGCTCTATAACTTTTTTCATGTAAGAAATAGAAATTTTCAGCGTTCAATGAAGTTTCTTGAAATTAGTTTTTCTTCAAATGTTCTGTAGACAGCTATCATTTCTGATTTAAAATAGAGAAAATATTTTTTGTATCTGCTTGAGGACACCCTAATGTCCGAATATTTTTTCACCACTAGCAAGTGCTTTTAAAATGAAGAAACTTTTCTGAAGCAACCTTTATGCAATGCCTTAAGGTTTCGATGTTATTACTTATGTCTCACTTGTTTTGAATCCGTCCGGCTGACCGCCGTGACGTTACAACGCGAGCTTCAATCAGTTGTAACTTAGGTTCTACTTTACTTATCTCCATTCTTTAGGCACCGTTTTAAAGGTATTTTTGAGTACAAAGAGCATACGGATTATTAGATTGTTCGAATTTGTACTTTTCTGCGAAAGCGAAAAAGTACGCCTTTTTCGTGACGTTACAACGCATGAAAATGGCCCTATTTCATCCACTTGAAATACAAAATAACTGCAAAATTACATCCAAACTATTTTTGGAATGGATTCAGCATATATTCCTTTGTAAGTTGGTCGAAAACAAGTGATATTATGAAAAGTTTTAGCGCACTGTAGCAGCATTTTCAAAAATATCACGAAAAATCATTTATTTCTTGTAAATTTCATTTATTTTCGATACACGTTTTATATAACTTCCGAAAATGCTAGAATACCAGTTACGGCAGTTTTGAAAGGTTCATACATTGCCAAATCATGGAAAAATAATCAACAATGCAAAAAGCATGTTTTATAAAATGTTTGATTGGTATACCGGCCCGCGGAATGTGTCTTATATAGATACCCCCCGGCGGTTATAAATAACATTTGGGGTAAGCTTCATTAATCAATTATAGAATAATGGGTGCTTGACCACTTTAGCCGATCTAAAACAATGCTTGCTGTCAACATTTCGATAGTAAAATAAAATCTTTCATTATCAATCAATCGATCGTTCATTATTTCCTTTACCCCATCATCGGTTTATCAGCTTTTTTCGAGTACCTAGCCTGATAACGCCGGGGATATTTTTTTGCAAAATAATCAGTCTAACCGATTTTGGTAGGCACAACGTAGCGATGACATCTGCACGAACGATTCGATGACGACGTTGATGATGGAAATATTACACAGCAATGAAAATGAAAATAGCTCCAAAGTCTGCATGTTTCTCACACATGTCGCCAGCATGGCGTGCGCATCCCCCGGGGGGATGTATGTCGTACCGCTATGCAACTCTGTTGACCGACAACTGCCGCAAATCGATAGTGACCGGAACGGTCGGAACGGTTGCCCTTGAAACTGAAAGGGAAATCGATTGATGCCCCGGCCCGGGTAGCGATGTATTTTTGGAAATATCTGCCGCTATCTATTTTCCGGGGGCTATTTCGATTTACAGCGTAAACATTAACAGCCGAGTTTATAAATTCGAATTAAGGTGAGCAAGTATAAAATGTGCCCCCGTGTGGGTAAAATGTTTAAATTGCAAATCTTTCAAAGTTTGATCATTACCAAAGTGTTGTGGTGTAAGTCGCCAACCATCCCTGGGATGTACGTGATGTTCCTATTTTCTCTATTCCTATATTTTTATACCATTACGAATCTTCCACGAAACCGATTTAACTAAATATTTGCTTTTCTCATGCTGTATGTTGGCAGATTAGGGAGACTTTACTAAACCAGATATCGGTTGAAATAAGTAAACAATTTATCGAATTTTTTTTTCAGAGTTGATTGGATGGTTGACTCACAGAATTAACATTTTACCTCAATACCATTTGATTAACATCGATTTTATCTTGGGAATTAACAACCACCTTGTTGAATTTGGAATCACACTTCATTGATTGACTGTGTCAAATTTTGATAAATTGAAAAACGGTTAATTTTACCGTTTGTTGATAAGAATTCACTTTTGCAATCGTCGCATCGCTACCGAACAGATGCACCAACTGAGGAAAACCGTGTTGTGGTTTGGGCTCACCTCAATTCTCCACACCTCCAGGCCTTTGCTGGTACCGGCGTTTTCGAAAGCTGGATGCATAATAGCGCTGATGCGGGCTTATGAACGCTCGTTCGTTCGGTTAGCACACACGTGAGGTTTTGATAATAACGAACTAATTACTGTTTTTTCACTTACGGTAACACTGACTAAACTGCGCACTACAGGTACGAATTGTACCTATTTTTCTTATCGCTGCGAATTTTTGGTTTATGAACTTTTCTGTGCTTGATACCGGCCACTCTTTACTACAATACAGTGGGAAGTGTTGCGATCCAGTCGAATACTGATGTGGTACTAAGTCGCACGAGAACCGAAAACTGGCATTTGTATGAGACCGGCTGAGTAGCTGCTGGATGGCGACTTTCGATAGATGTTATGTACTAGTACTATTTCGATAAACAGAGAGACTCCGGTTGCGGTTCTGCAACTTTGTGAGCGAACCGTGACATTTTAGGCGAGAGTATTCTCAGAGCTCAGATATCATACATTCAACCGGTACATAAGGGTTAGTCATTGAATGCTGCCCAGCATTCAAGTGTTGAATGAAAAATAGTAAATCATTAGTTGACTTCTGGACATCTGCTTGTCATGTTTGAAACGCGGATTATCAGATTAACGGTGATGATGCATGGCGTTGCGTTGTTTATGGTCGAGCATACTTGCACCATCCGAGCGGAACAATGAATGACTCAGTCAGAGCGGCTCTAGTAGGACTGCGTATAGTTTCCCAGGCTGTAACCTACGTACTGGGGGAGTTGTCTCAAGTTCAAGCTGCGCGTAGTAAATAGTTCAGCGAATTTTTCCGCAGCCATACTCTCTAGCTAGGCACGATTGGCAAGTTGGTGTCACGTGACATTGCCGGCCAAATGCGCGTGCCGCTCTGGCGAATTGCTAATCCAAATCAATCAAATTGATCTACAAAATTTATTGTCGAGTAATGACTTTTTACTGAAGATAAGGTTTGAAAAAATATATGAACTGTTACAGCATCATTCGATATGAATGGCGAAATTCCGATATGACTCATGATGGTCTATATTTTTCATACTGGTTTTAATTACGGTTGTTGGTCGTTGTAAGTAGCTAATTGCTTCCGTAAGTGACTGTTGCGATAAGTGCGGGAACAGGGGCTCTGAATAGATCTCCTCACAATTAGCACAAAACTTGGACGGCATTTCCCCCCGGCTGGGGCGATGGCATTGTATGGTTTGCATTTTTATGAACTCATTGTTATTTATTATTTTTTATTATTATTTATTTTGTGCTCAACTCAATTTGACGGTCAGGGGTTTCTGAATAATGAATGAATAATAAATATTAGCGCAACTAGTTGTAGGCGCTACCACAACTATTGAAACAACTATACTACCTAATAATAAAAATTTTCAATGCCCTAGGGATCCACTTCAATGCTTGGCTTGCACTTTGCGGATCGCCTTGAGAGTTTACTTAATTACTTAGTTGGCTTGCCGTCGCCCTAAGACAAAGTCTGATGAACAAATTTTCTCCAGTGTACTCTCTTGTGGGCTACCGCCCTACCAGTGTCCAATTCCTTGGACACCGAGTACTCTCCGCCAGATCTGGCTCCACCTGATCTCGCTCCACCTGATCTAACTATCTTGCTCGTAGTGTCTGGTCGTTTTGTTTCTACCGGAATTGAAGCGAACACCATCTCTGCATGCAAGGCAGTTGTCCGGCATTCTTGCAACATGCACTGCCCATCGTATCCGTCCAGCTTTACCCACTTTTTGAATACAGTAGTCTCCCGAATAAGGCGATGGGTGGTGCTGTACGTCCATCGTGATATCTTAGCCATCCATTAACCGATAAAGTTGATTTTTGTAGTTGACTACACTCAAAATAATCCACACGTCCTTTCCACGTGAAAAATCACGTCAATTTCTCTACAAGGATTTACGTGACTTTCAGGTGATTGTTATTGGAATAAATAATAACATCTATCTGATTTACACGTTAACGCATTAGTATGCGTGCGAACTACCTGAAAATCACGTAAATAGTACAGGAAAAGCTGGGTGGAAAATATTCACATAACTTTTCAGGTAACTTGGACGTGAAATATATTTTGAGTGTAGGTTATACCAGATAACAACAACGCACAGTGGTCCAAATAGCGGAATACGTGATCGTGTGATATTGCACCGAAACGTGAAGTTTTTCGCATATAAAGTCTTTAGGGACATTTCTTGGTATAACAAGCTCCTTCTTGTGAGAGAAATCTTTGAGCGATTAATTCCCTTAAAAGCCAGATACGAAATTTATTTTCTCGTATATTCGAGATACAGATTTGGTACTTTCGACAAAGTTGTAGTAAATATCAATACAAACAACTTTATCAAAGACACCATACTCGTATCTCTTCATGGAAATGATATATGAAGCGTTATGCGTGGACAAACCCTTTAAAACAGTTTTTAAACACTGACTTATTCTAGTTAACTTTTACGTATTCATAGTGTTCTAGAAAGTTGTTTATTATGCTAAAATCAACGTTTTTGTAGAACATTATTATACGTTATTTTCTGAAGTTTCGGATATTTTGAGTTTTATTAGTGACAAATAGTACTCCTTTGAGCTTAAATATTTCCCAAGGTGGTAAATGGTGGCAGATCAAATACCTTCTTCTTAAAAGTACAACAAAAAAACTTTAAAAGCAAGTGTCAATTGTTTGTATCCTCAAAAGTTATAGTTGTTTCAAAAATCCAACTCAGTAATGTTTACAAAACAATTAAAACGTACTTCGGATGCAATAAACGCCATTTTGTTTACGTTAACAATTTTTTTCTAACAAGTTAAGTTACCAGCAATTTTTTCGCTTATTTTCGAGTTGAAAATGAATGTAGAATGTAGAAATTATTTGACGCAATTAATAAAAGAAAAGCTTCCAAATAACTAACTTATGTCTATTTTGTTCAATACCTTCGATTGGTGTCTTTTCAAAAGATCACATTCATAATGGGCTGCCACCGAATGACCGAAACATAAATGATCGAATCGCGAATGGCCGAAACCCAAATGGCCGAATTTCAACAACAGTCACAGAAGGCCGAATCACGAAAGGCCGAATTTTCTTGGAATGACTAAATAACTATTCAATTAAAACATGAATTAGCAAGCAGTTAACAATTAACTTTACTTAAACAAAAAATAAAATAAGCAACACAACGTTTTACTAAAGAGAATAAATGATTGAAAGTGCTTTCTTTCCCTAAGCGCAAATGATTTACGTTCATCATAAGATACGAGACCTATTTAACCTGTTAGTAGGAAATGTTTTCTAGATTATTTAGGGCGCGACGGGCGCAGGCCACGAGTGTGCGCCGGTGTCCCGCCGTCGGAAGCGCCGACCACTGCGGGGGGCACGCCACCCCCCCCCCCCCCTCTGCAGAAGCCACTTCTATATAACAACGTTAACAAAATGGCGTTTATTGCATCCGAAGTACACTTTAATTGTTCTGTAAACATGGCTGAGATAGATTTTTAAAACAACTATAACTTTTAAGGATACAAACAGATACACACAATTGACACTTGCTTTTAAAGGTTTTTTGTTGTACTTTTAAGTAGGAGTTGTTTGATTTGCCACGACTTGTCACCTATATATAATAATATTTAAACTCAAAGAAGTACTATTTGTCACCAAAAAAGCTCAAAATCTCCGAAACTTCGGAAAATAACATATAATAATGTTCTACAAAAACGTTGATTTTAGTAAGATAACAAACTTTCTAGAACACTATGAGTACGTAAAAGTTGCCAGAATAAATCAGGGTTTAAAAACTGTTTTAAAGGGTTTGTCCACGCATAACGCTTCATAGATAATTTCCATGAAGAGATACAAGTATGGTGTCTTCGACAAAATTGTTTGTATTGATATTTACTACAACTTTTCCGAAAGTACCAAACCTATATCTTGAATATACGAGAAAATAAATTTCGTATCTGGCTTTTAAGGGAATTAATCGCCCAAAGATTTCTCTCACAAGAAGGGGCTTGTTATACCAAGAAATGTTCCTAAAGATACATATGCGAAAAACTTCACGTTTCGGCGCAATATTACACGATCACGTATTTCGCTGTTTGGGCCACTGTGTACCTATGCTCCGTTCTCCTGTACTCTGTCGAAGATCGTTTTTAGCACTCGTCGTTTGAAAACTCCGAGCTCTCACGAGTACTCCGCGAGCATTATCTGCGTTGGATGCCCGTAGAGAACAACCGGTCTAATAAGCGTCTGGTATCAGGGTGCACCTAGCACGAGGGCTTAATCTGTTCAACTGCTATTGCTAATGAAGTTCATAGTAAATATGATACCCGCTGCCCAAGCAGCACACTTTTGGCACTTTTAGTTGAAGAAACTTATTTACGACTGAAATTGGTTCTAAATCAGTTGCCACAACTGCTTTATAGCAACTGTGCTAGTAGGGTGATAATACGCCTCCGGTTCGCATTGCTGGTGTCATTATCCGCCGTTACGCCAAGGTAGCCAATTCATCGACTACCTCAGACTTCTTGTCGTCGATCGTTACATTGCTGCCCAAGCGGCGTCGGTCGGCCTCGGTTCCACCGGCCCACATGTACGAATGTACATGTAGATGTATTTACCTTTAACCAAATCTTTTCTGCTTCGCGTTTTAGTCTGGTGACTGTTCGGCCATCACCAGAGAAGTTCTGCCGATAATATGATATGGATATTGATATTTACGCGGCGGAAGAACCACGACAATCGACCCCAGTCACTGGTCGAACCACTGGGGACTATCCGGAGCTGGGCTCCGATGGCCTCTTTTTATGGCTAGCTCGAGCGTGAGATCCGGAGGCTCAAGTTCGGCTCTGGGACAATCGGAAGTCCAAACACGGTCTGGTCTTTCGATTCAAGATTTATTTAACTTACTGGGTGTGTAGTGTAAGTGTACGGTGTGCCGGCTGGCTGGTGCCGGATCTAGCGGTATCGATTCGGTTGGTGTTCAAGCAGGGGGTGCCTGGTGAATCTACTTCGTGCTTCTCGTTTTGGTGGTGCTATCTCTCGGAACTCAAAATTCAGTAACCAGCTCCGCGCTGCGTCTGCTGTCCGTTCAGTAGGGCAACGAAATCTGTGGAGGAAGTTCCTGGCCTAGCTTGGTCTGCGTTACTTCCGCTGACACTCGGCTCGGTTGGAAAGAACCGTGGCTTGCCAGCTACGCGGTTGACTTTCAGCCAGACAATAATAATGGGTCCTGGAGGTTGGGGCGTAGATTATTAATTTTAGTGCGCAATTTTTTAATATGAAAAAACTAGCAATAACAAATATGACGGGACTTTAGACTTTATAGCATTTCTAGCAACATATTAATCGACGCAAATAATGCTGAATAGCAGTATACACGTTCTCTCGCGTTGCTATTCCTACATGGTGTATGGGGTAAAATGTGCAAACGGTAACAATATTGAGCATCAGCAAAGCAGATGAATTGACTGAATTTGTTGAAGATCGTGCCCTGCGTGTGGATATCAACACTTGGTTGATAACACCTTTGAAGTCAAAACGAACAAATGATGCGTGGGAACTCTGCATTTACGGCTCTTTTGGAGGACCTGCTGCGGTGTAAATATTTGATCCGTTATTGACCGTCCTTCAACAAAGCCGGTTTCATAAATTTCCACGAATTTGTACGCAATTGGCGATAGACGGCGGAAAATGATTTGGGACTGCACTTTGTAGGAACGATTAAGAACGATTATCGGTCGATAGGCTAATTTGTCGCCCTTCTTGTAGATCGGGTAGATAACCCCATCTTTCCTCTCCTCCGGTAGTTGTTCTGTCTTCCAAATTCTAACAATTAGCCAATGTAGACAAGTGGCCACCTTTTCTGGTGTCATTTTAATAAGCTCCGCTCCGATGCCAACTTTCCTAGCCGATTTATGGTTCTTTAGCTGCATGATGGCTTTCTTAACTTCGTCTACCGTTGCGGCTGGCAGCTCTTCTTCGTTTGTGTTTCCTTGTCATCTTGGTTCTCCACCAGGGCACTATTGAGGTGTTCATCGAAGTACTGCTTCCAGTTTTCGGTCACTTCACGAACGTCCGTCAAAATACTGCCAATCTTATCCCGACACATTTCGGCTCGCAGCATAAAGCCTTTCTGGGATCCGTTCAGTTTCCGGTAGAACCCTTCGCGTTTCCTGAGGATGATGCAGTCGCTCCAACTTCGCACTTCCAGGTAGCGCTTTTTCGGCCGGAAGATTTGGTTTTGCTGCATCTTCTTCTGTTTGTGTCTTTCTACGTTCCGGCGTGTGGCACTGCGCATCTTCGCCGCCCATGTTCTCGGAAGCGGCAAAATCGATAAGTCTTAGGCTCATTTCGTTGGTTAGCGGTTGTGCGCTGAGCTCTTCAATCACCGGTGTGTGTTCCTCCTCCTGGCCGACCCGAGCAGTGAAATCTTCGGCGACAATATTGACATCATGTTTTGGGCAGCGGCTATATTGCTGTTCCAACTGCGCGTAGAATTCCTCCTTGTCGTCATCGGTACTTTTGAGGTGAGGGCTGTACACGTTGATGATGCTTATGCTGAAGAACCGGCCCTTGATTATCCTTGATTCTGATTGATTGGCCATCACTCAATCACCTGTTTCTGCATCGCACCCATCACTATGAAAGCTGTACCCAGCTCGTGTGCGTTGTCGCAACTCTGGTAGAAGTTATGTCCATCTCTGAACGTACGTACCGTTGAGTTCTTTTAGCAAACCTTCTGCAGCACTACGAGGTCAAGCTTATGGCTCTTCAATACATTGGAGTGCACTCGAGTGCTCCCTTTGAAGTTGAGGGATCGGCAGTTCCACGTCACGAGTTTCCAATCCATAGTGCTTTTTCATTGCGTGGATCTATTTCGATCGTTTTAGTGCGAATTTCTTTGTTCCTTGTTCTTTGCTTAATAGTTTTTCGTGGTGATGGTTTGCAAGACCTGCGGCGCCAGTTCCCTGGTTTGGCGGAGGACCAACGAAGTTCGGCCTTCTTTCTTTGTCAGCATATGACCATGTCTTCCACCGGGGTTGGTTACCCGATCTCTTCCGAGGTTACTCGTATCCCGCATGGTACCACTAGGGGGTAGGGATAGGAGTTGTTGAATAAGAGGCTGTTAACTATTGTAGGGTCAATGTTATGCCTACAGGTGCGCAAGGCATCGACGGTACGCATTATTCAGCTGATTACCAGTTTTAAGAGTTTTTTGTACTTTTTAATCACTCACGCCACAGTACTTTTGGGATAATCCTTCAGTTTTGCCGGTTCCCAAGTTGACACTGATTGTTTTGAAATTCATCAAAATGAAGCGCCCCGTTTTTTTATGATCTAAGCTTTATTATTTCCAGGAGCCCTTCTTTGTGGCTGTGATGGTATATCATGGAGTACAAAAAAAGCTGTGGGCTTAAGCGTCTTTCTAAGACTTGACCCTTCTTTATCGTCAGACTTCGCGGCCGGCTATTAGAGAACAGGACAGTTACGGGGCTAGTGCAAAAATCCTACTGACTCCATCAAGCAGCACCGCCTAGCCGAGACTCGAACATACGACGACTGGCTTGTTGGACCAGCATCGTACTTCGAAGCTAACTGGGCGCTATCATGGACTACATTCAAGCATAAATTGTTCACATAGTTGCAGAAATTGCAGAAGTTTGCAGAAATTGCTGAGTGCAAAATTTGCATATGGAATGATTTACAAGGGATTAACTTCCATGTTCACCGATCTGGGAGAACAAATAGATAAATATGATATTTTTACTACCGACGATCAACCGCCCATTGCTTTTCGACTGTCTCCGAGACAGGTTCGAATCAACAACGCAGGTTTCTTCTATTAAAATGAAGGCGGTTGCAGCTCAGGAATACGGAAGTAGACAGTACAGCATACGTTCGAATGGAATGGAACAAAGTTGGATAGCTTCAACATGAGGAGCTTTTAAAATCGTTAGCAATATTAATCAATGGCCGCTTATTGAAAAGTTAATTAAATTTTCTTGAAGATTAATTAAAAAAAACTTTAGTTGAGTGTTTTGAAAGATCTTCGAACATTGATTTAGCCTTTCAAGGTTTTCTTTCGTTTAAAAAGTAGTTTGTAAGTGTATTTAAACTTGGTTTATTCGTTGTTCGACTTTTTACTTGAGTGGTTTCATAATCTCATACCTGGAATGTAAATATCACATTAAACTAGTCTCGTTCCCTTTGCTCCAGCATCGCGCCAAGTTTGGAAGAAATGTTTGAAGGGTGCAGTTTCGGCATTCTGTACAATTCGTTCTACCGGGGTCCATGCTGGATACTTTTTCGACTTGATAAACTCCTGTGCTTTAACTAAAGCTTGAGTCTTCTCTTGCTGAGAAGCACTTTTACCGATCCAAACGTAAAGACCCGATCCGCTGTCCAGAATGAATGAATCTTCCGGCTTGAGCATTTCCTGTTTCAGCGGTTTTTGAGTGATTTGTTCGACTACCAATTTTCCACCTTTCGAATCGGTCACTTTGTATAGAGCAACTAGAGCTGCATCAGCCTTTTCGAATGCGGCATCTTCCTTGGCCGCGGATTGCTCTGGAACCAGATTGGGAGAACCAGAACCAAGTACCTTGAAGAAGTCCTCCTGATCAGTAAGGGATGAGAATTCGTCAATGATATGAACAGTGGCCCGTCCGGAGTGGTCTTGATCGCGGATGTCATTTGCGACGTTGATGGCCTTCAGTTTCTCAATGCGATTTGCTTTCGGTCCAACGTACACGTAAATGTTTCGATCGGTATCCAGGATGTAGCAATCTCCCTTATTCATGGCGGATACGGCCAGTTCGACCTGCCGTAGGCGAATATTTTTGGCTCCCTTGACCTGGAACAGACGCTTAGGTTTGGCAGCATTGGTTTCGACATGTTTAAATCCGGAATCGACTCCACCTTCCAGATAGCGCACGCCTCCCTTGAAGTAGCTGAGGAACAGATCGGATTCCGATCCTTCGACTTCGCGGTGCTGCACCGGAGCTCCGTTCAGCAGATCATCCAACTGGACGGTGAGAATGGCCGCGGATCCGGCCTCGTCCTGGCTGGTTTTCAGGCCCAGCCAAAAGTGTGCGTCGTACGATTTTTTCTTGTTTTTATCTTCAATTGTCTGAAAAGTCGAAACAAAACCGATTTTAATAATTTTGGAAGGGTACCTAAATTAATTCTTACATTTAAAATGATGTACGAATCACCGGTGTAGAATTTTCCGAACTCCGCCTTCGGTACAGCGACTGGTTGAAATCTTTCTACTCGCCAAACTTCTAGGCCTTTAGATTTTCCGGCGTTGTTAAAAGCTGGAATGTTAAGCTTCCGGTTCGGTCCACTGGGAACCGTCGCTGCAAAGGCGACGCTCAGGGTGATGGCTAGTGCCGCCAGCAATGTGAGGTGATGCATTTTTCCTAACCGATTGAAAAATATAATCAAAATTACATAACGACATAAAGCTTTACGTTATCAAAATTTTCTCTTTAAAAAATTTTTCATATTGAACTATGATTCGTAACAATACGCTTCATTTTTTTGCTTATAATTTTCTAAGCATTTTTATATGATTCTCAAATTATTTTGACTTGATTAATGCATTTTTTAAAGATTTTGTGTATGTTGTGTATTTTGTGTGATCTTACAAATTTTTTAGAATACAACCTTCACTAATTTGGTGATATTTAGAAAGTTTTTAGATTTTGTTCAATTTAAACTGATGTTGTTTTTAATGAACTGTACGCTTATTCACTTAAATATTTTTCGATAGATAATATAATTATAATTACAAAATTGAGCAGGTTATATAAAATCTAGTATCATATTTTTTCGTTACATGAACGACGGCTTCGCTGCTTCAAACTTATCAACTGTTTCTTAAAGAACGAAGCGGCTTTGTATACAAAATATTCACATGTGATCGTCTCTATTTGACATCAGAGGTCAGCGATTACCGTCATAGCCGACGGTTTTTCAAGGTTCTTTGCGTATTGCTTTAGTGCAAGGGGTTCACATTTCCTTCAGTCGATCACGGTTTTGAGGTAATTAAGGTGTGCATGACTTTAAGTCGTAGTAAATGATGTAGGTTGTTTACGTTGCTTTTACACTGACTATATTTTGGAAGTCTATTCCAATGCCCGCCATCAAAAAATAGACAAACACACTAACAGGCTATTTCAGACCGGCTTAAAACAATTAACACCTAACACTGCAACGCGACTAAAATGACTCAAACCGGCACTCACCGTTGCTGCTGTGGATCACCGATCTCTTCAAGTATGACCGTGTCGTTCAACTTCTCCGTTCAGACTAAAGTCGAAGTAGAAGTCAATTTATAGCAATAAGCTCTTGCCTTAAAAGCTAGCAAAACAAAATGAAGTAGGCATATATAACTGTACTACGGCCGGGCTATACGTTCACCCGGTCAGTGCTGATAGACTTCTCGGCAAGTGGTAAATAAAACAGTAGAAATGTAAATAAACAGGAATTGATTAGTGTGTACATCCAATTTAATGGCACCGGTACCGTATGTATTAGACTTTTTTTTCAAAAACAAAAGAACAGATCAATGATACAATTGTCATATGATGAATGAGTGTTCTGGATCCATCTTGAATGATTGAATCGGTATGTACCTACTAGTAACTTTAATAGAGGCTGGTTGTCGTAAACACATCGTGTGAACATCTTAACATCTCAGAATGGCTCTATTCTAAACGTCAACGTATTTTTCCCCTATAAATGCGGCGGCTCATGTATCAGCAATGACTTTGTACTCGATGCATATTTTCAATGGGATGAACTATGAAAGAGTAATTCCATAGAACATGACGTGCCACTGATTACGCGAAACAAGCGGCTCACAGAATTTCTTCAATCTCCATGCTATGTCTATTTTTTTTGTATTGAAGATGAAGAATTTTCTGCGAATGTGTTGCCGGTGCCGTAACGTAAACAGCATCAATAACAGGGTGGCTTGCTGACGGGTGAATTCCTCTATCATTTGATAGTCTTGACAATTTGTAATCGACACCCTGCTACACGCAATGTTTTTACCATAACCATTGTTATTTCATGGAAGTGTAAAATTTCTCCCGAATCGATCACTGATAAGCAAGAGATTGATAGTTTGATGTTTTTGAATAGCCATGCGATGTTTTATAACTATTAGTATTTTGTTCTTCTAGTATAAAGGTAAAAACCAGACTAAACAGTTTCAGTTTCGGACGTATGGAAAGCAACAAATGGCGGAGTGGGATTTCGCATTACAGAAATGTACCTAGAAAGTCGTTTTTGCATTGAATTGTTACTGACAAAAAATGAATTCACTACGATGATTTCAAGCATTGTGAAGCCTGGACAACCACGAAAATGGACGACAAAGCCGAAGCTGCTAGAATTGGAATAAATTGTTAGGGTAAAGTTATACCGACAATAACTAATTCGTTTTTATCATGAGCGAGCATCGGTTTTCAGGAAGGACAAGCTGTAACAATGGCACTATTTAGAATTTATGATGATATCGCAGTGGTGGTGGACAAAAAGAACAAAGCTGTCTTAGCCCTTATTTACTTCTCGAAAGCTTTCGACACTATTTCGCACGACCTTTTGTGCTACAAACTTGGTACCCGATTCAACTTCCATCGTTTTGCCATCATGTTCATGTGGTTATACCTAACTGGGGGAATTAAAATTTTTTTCTGTGGAGAAAAGAGATTGAGTGGACTACCAGTAGCTTCTGGCGTGCCCCAGGTTTACTTCAAAATCCCTGTGTCCAGAGTCCAGAGTCCAGAGTCCAGAGTCCAGAGTCCAGAGTCCAGAGTCCAGAGTCCAGAGTCCAGAGTCCAGAGTCCAGAGTCCAGAGTCCAGAGTCCAGAGTCCAGAGTCCAGAGTCCAGAGTCCAGAGTCCAGAGTCCAGAGTCCAGAGTCCAGAGTCCAGACTCCAGAGTCCAGAGTCCAGAGTCCAGAGTCTAGAGTCCAGAATCCAGAGTCCAGAGTACAGAGTCCAGAGTCTAGAGTACAGAGTCCTGCGTCCAGAATCTAGAGTCCAGAGGCCAAAGACCTGATTGTTGGCATCGCGAAACGATTTGACCACGGGAAAAATTAGCCAGATGAAAACAAATCGCGTTTACGTATACGCGGCGTTGTGTGCTTCAAATAAAAGTCAGTAATTCTTGTACAATACGGTAGCTTTAGCACAACTCACTTGGTCTGAAAATAAAATTTTTCTGCATAGTGCGATCCTTGAGTTCTTAGAGCAATTGAATTAATAACTCAATTGGTTTGGCTAATTGTCCAATTATAATAATTGTATGCATGTGATATTCACATTTGTTAACAGCTGCAAAGCTGTAAGTTCACGCTATAAATTGATCCTTTGACCGTTATCTAGTTCAATTCAAGTTTGTTGTCTCTCATAATGGATTTGATTAAGAGGACGAATTCTTTCCGCAAAATTCGTGTGAACATAACAGACCCGCATAAAGTGTATCAGGATATAATATACAAGCTAAATCAATTTGCTCGTGAAATGCTCGGAATGGATGTTCTGGACTTGAATTTCTCGTTTGTCAACCCTCGCTTCATTTTTCTTCTGGTAATTATGACCAGTTTTTTGTACGCGGACTTGGAATCGTCGGTGCTGGCAGAGGATCTGGCCGGTTTTGCCTACAACATTGCGGTGCTCGGATTTGGTTTGCAAGGATTCGCAAAGTTCGATGCATATATTTTTCGTAAAAAAGATATGAACACCCTGGTCTGCAAAGGTAGTGCTATTTTGGCTGAACATAGGAACACGGAGAGGCTTAAACAGATCATGATCGACAGCATGGCCTTCAACAAAATGATCTTAAAATTTTACACCTTTCTGTACGTGATGGTATTCGTGATAATGTCTGCGTTCGGGATTCTGATAAGCCTGTACAGTGGTAGAATGCAACTGTCGTTCGGTTTTCAGTTTTCATTCATCGATACAACCCGTTGGCCAGGATATGTGGCAACCTACATATACCAGGCTACTGGTGTATTTATGCTAGCCGTTAGCTCATTTTGCAATGATACTTTCATAATGATATTGTTTGTTAATGCATTGGCAATGTTCGACTGCATCATAAGTGATTTGAAAGAACTCTCCAAACTTTCACAGCTGGAGAAAACACCTGCCATTCGATGTGCCATGTCAGATCAAATGAAATCGTTAGTTAAGCAACATCAGCGTGTACTAGAGTAAGTTATCGAAAATTTATATGTTTAATGTTACATTTATGATTACACGTTGGTTAATTACTCCTTTGTAGGTATCTCAATCTTTCAAATAAAGTTTTCAGCCTATATTTTTTCATGAGCCTCACATGTCTTACTATTGCTATTGCAATTATGATGATTGCGTTAGTATGGGTAACTCCTAGTATACTATTTATGATAAAAATATTATTAACCTTAAACAATTTTTCAGGCTCATTGGTATCCAGGAATATTTATGAGTCTAGTTGCATCGTTTCAAATTCTCATTTTGTGTTTACTTGGAACTTTACTTTTAATGAAGGTAAGTATTCTAGACTTTCATCAGAGCTTTCATCAATACAGTAGGATATCGAATTTGGCATCAAATGCCTATCCATGTTGCCAAAATCGAGACCCTCTTTTGATATGGAAAAATTCAATAAAAATTGGTCAGAAATGGGCAAAATATCATTAATCAACGATTTTTCTACAATTCCAACCATTTTATACACAAAAAGCCCTACGTCAACTATCAGCCCGACGCAAGCCGGTTTTATGACACCTTGCGATCAGACGTAGGCCTACGTCAATAATATTACCTTTCGAAAAATTTTGCAACTATAATTTTTTTTTCACGCACACACTAACGTCATCATTTTTAGTCATTTTAAACATGTATGGGAAAACTGACTGATGCATGTTTGATTGAAGCATGTTTTTGGAAGCAAAATACTTTTGTTGCCAAAACCGGCCCGTGCCAAAATCGAGGGATGTCAAAATCGAAATCCCACTGTAATAATTTTTGTTTCATTATCGTGTTAGGAAGACGAATTGGTTCGCGAGGTGTACAATGTGACATGGTATGACCTGGATATAGAGGAGCAAAATTCATTACGTTTGATGCTTCTAATGTCGCAACACTTCAAAGAGATCTCCTATCGCTTCGGTGCGATGAATGTGGAAACTTATTTGAAGGTAAAGTGTTACAGCTTACTTGTGATGACGTGTATATTTTATATTGATAGTTTCTCATATTCTAGAGCCATAAACTGGTTTATAGTTTTTTCACCATGTTGATTGCATCCCAGGAATAAAAATGATATCGATTAGAGAATGGATTAAGTGATCAATTACTAGGCCCAAAAATAGAACAAAAATCAACAAGAGCTATTAGTACAATATTAACCTTGTAACCAAATAACAAAAATAAGTTATCCGTTATTTGCTAGAAAATTCTTCACCTATCTAGTTGCTTTTGAATTCCACACGGAAATTCATGTTTAACATATCTAGAAAACTTCATAAAAATGCTTACGTTGCACCACCGATTTAAACATTGTACGCTTAGTGTTGTCATTTTCTTGCAAATAAAGTTGTTTTACAACGCGTCTTGGATTGCTTTTGATTTGTACGTCATTTGCGGCCTAGGAACTATTGCTCATCAGACCACGTTGTCGTCTCATTGGCACTCATTGCCTGTTTAGCAAAATAAAGCCGGTCTGATCTTCCCGTTAGTTGTAGCTCGGCCTGACAGCGTTCCAAGTGTCCTGATGGCAACACAATTCCTGATCAATATTATCAACTTACGGTCTACGTATCCCGAGCAGGAGCGAAGAGTAAAATAATATAAAAACAATATTAAACTGTGTTATAATGGTATGTTTTGTTATTGAATAGATATGGAGGTATATTGATAACAAATTTTGTTTTTGAGTAGATTTTTAAAACAGTGGTTATAAGATGAGTTTAATAACTGATTTTGTTATCATATCTTACCATACCTGAAAATGACATTCGATATATTTCATACAATTTTTTTTATTGATTAAAGCGATTTTAGATTATAAATATTTTATAAAATGATTTTTTAATATTCCGTGTTGAAAAATTCATAGGAGCAAAAAACTCAATGAGATTTCATGCACCATGAAATTTCAACCTTGATCAGAAGCGCCGAACTCACATATGAATTTCTCTCGCTATTATACGCGATGTCTCTGTTGCTATGCGATGTAAACTAAATTCAGCTGTGAGCATTTTGCTTAATTCTTCCACAGCTGGCATTTCATACAACGAACCAGAGAGCGAAAGAGAATTAACCGCCAGAGAAAACATCAGCAGCGAAAATAGCTAGCACACATTTATGAATTAAGATGGCAAATATGTTGGTGGAATTTACATTTTTCCTTCGCAGGAATCGACATTTTCCTAATTAGAAAGTAAAAAGCCTAATAAGAATTAGATGAACATGTACTTAAATGTGTGTTTTAGATTAACTTTCCGATTTATTTAGAGATTCATTCTCTCACGCTCACTCACCGTTACGTATCGCACGAGAGAATGCCTATGCTGTTCAACAACGAATTTGTATGTATAGTCCAGAGTCCAGAGTCCAGACCCCAGAACCCCCAGAGATGCTGGAGCGGATCATTGAGGGCCTCTTTCCGCGTCACGAGCCAAGGCCCTGGCCTCAGGCCGCTGAGTCGTCCCACGGCCGACGTTTCAGTATCTCAGACCATAGCGTAGGATGGTCGGTCTCCGTGCCGAACATCCAAAGTAACGTGGGCGACGGTGGTTTAGAGGTCGGGGAGGAAGTAACGGTTACGAACGAGGAACTCATTGAGATCGCTAAATCCCTAAAGGTGAGCAAGGCACCGGGACCAGACAGAATCCCGAATATGGCCCTTAAAGCGGCTATTCTGGAGGCTCCCGAATTATTCAGGGCAGTAATGAGTAGATGCCTGGAAGCTGGCAACTTCCCGGACAGATGGAAACGACAGAATCTGGTCCTATTGCCGAAGCCGCGAAAACCTCCGGGTGTCCCCTCGTCATATAGGCCGAACTGTCTGCTCGATACTGCCGGCAAGGTGCTGGAAAGGGTTATCCTTAACAGACTCGTACAGTACACTGAGGGTACAAACGGTCTGTCAAGGAACCAATTCGGCTTCCGAAAAGGCAAATCTACGGTGGATGCCATCTTGTCTGTCACTAAGACAGCCGAGGTGGCTATCCAGCGCAAGAGGACAGGTATTCGCTATTGCGCAGTTGTCACGCTCGACGTGAGAAATGCGTTTAATAGCGCTAGCTGGGACTCCATAGCCAACTCGCTTCGGAACGTCCAAGTGCCGGTGTCGCTGTACAGGATCCTGGAAAATTATTTCCAGAATCGTGTGCTATGCTACAACACGGAGGAGGGTCAGAAGTGCGTTCCAATCACCGCAGGGGTTCCGCAAGGTTCCATACTGGGCCCGGTGTTGTGGAACGTCATGTATGACGAGGTGTTGAAGCTAAAGTTCCCGGTAGGGGTGGTGATTGTCGGCTTTGCGGATGACATCACCCTGGAAGTCTATGGTGAATCTATCAGAGAGGTTGAGTTGACGGTTGCCCACGCTATAAGCATTGTTGAACATTGGATGCGCTCCAGGAAACTGGAGCTAGCGCATCATAAAACGAGGGTTATCGTGGAAAACAACCGCAAGTCGATGCAACAAGCAAAGATCAGCGTCGGGGACTGCACTATTTCGGCAACGCGGTCCTTAAAACTTCTGGGAGTCATGGTCGACGACAAGCTCAAGTTCGGGAGCCACGTCGACTATGCCTGCAAGAAGGCTTCCACAGCTATTTCGGCATTGTCTCGAATGATGTCTAATAGCTCTGCGGTATATGGCAGCAAGCGAAGGCTATTAGCCAACGTGGTCCAGTCTATACTTAGGTATGGCGGACCGGTGTGGTCATCGGCGTTAGGTACCAAAAGCTATCTAGCCAAGCTGGAAAGCACCTATCGTCTCATGTGCTTGAGAGTGGCGAGTGCGTATCGCACAGATTCACATGACGCAATCTGCGTCTTAGCAGGTATGATGCCTATTGGCATTATCATCAGCGAAGACGTAGAGTGCTTCAACCAACGTGGAACTAGAGGCATACGGAGTACCACAAGATCGGCCTCGATGACCACATGGCATCGGGCATGGTCTAATTCCACAAAAGGTCGGTGGACACACCGACTTATCCCGGAACTATCTGGGTGGGTCAACAGGCGCCACGGCGAAGTCAACTTCCACCTGACACAGATTCTGTCAGGGCATGGTTGCTTCAGACAGTATCTGCATAAGTTTGGGCATGCGGAGTCCCCCGCGTGTCCCGAATGCGTGGATGTTGAGGAAACGGCAGAACATGCTTTCTTCATATGCCCTCGTTTCGCGGGCGCGAGAAGCAGCATGATGGCAGTGAGCGGACAGGACACTACCCCGGATAACTTAGTCCAAAAGATGTGTTCCAGCTCGGACATCTGGGGAGCGGTCAATGCGGCTGCTACCCAGATTGTACTCGAGCTACAAAACCACTGGAGAGGCGATCAACGGCGAATAAACAGCCTAACTACCATAGTCCAGTAGTTATCTAAGCGAGTGCAATAAGCACAATAGCCCCTCCCTGAAGTGATACCGATAAGGTGGTGCCAGAGGGGATTGAGGCTGGAGACTCGAGTAGGGTTTTAGTGGGTCGGGATCCTCACGCCCCATTAGGGGGGTCGAGATTCCTAAACCCCACTCCCTGAGTTATCGTCTCAGGTGTCTGATAGTACCGTATCTTCTAAAGTGCTCAGCAGATTTCCCAACTCGCAAAAAAAAAATAAAAAAAAAGACCCCAGAACCCAGACCCCAGAGTCCAGACCTCAGAGTCCAGAGTACAGGGTCCAGAGTCCTGAGTCCAGAGTCCAGAGTCCAGAGTCCAGAGTCCAGAGTCCAGAGTCCAGAGTCCAGAGTCCAGAGTCCAGAGTGCAGAGTCCAGAGTCCAGAGTCCAGAGTCCAGAGTCCAGAGTCCAGAGTCCAGAGTCCAGAGTCCAGAGTCCAGAGTCCAGAGTCCAGAGCCCAGAGTCCAGAGTCCAGAGTCCAGAGTCCAGAGTCCAGAGTCCAGAGTCCAGAGTCCAGAGTCCAGAGTCCAGAGTCCAGAGTCCAGAGTCCAGAGTCCAGAGTCCAGAGTCTAGAGTCCAGGATACAAAGTGCAGAGTCTAGAGTCCAGAACCCAAAGACCAGATTGTAGGCATCGAAAAATGATTTTGCCACGGGAACAAATCGCGTATACGTATACGCGGCGTTTTGTGCTTCAGATAAAAGTCAGTAATTCCTATACAATACAATAGGTTTAGCACGACCCACTTGGTTTAAAAATAAATTTTTTCTGCATAGTGCGATTCTTGAGTTCTCAGTGCAATTGAATTAATAACTCAGTTGGTTTGGCTAATCGTCCAATTACAATAATTATATGCTTGTGATATTCATATTTCTTAGTAGCTGCAGTGCTGTGAGTTCGTGCTATAAATTGATCCTTCGACCGTTATCTAATTCAATTCAAGCTTCTTTGCTCTCACAATGGACTTGATCAAGAGAACGGATTCTTTTCGCAAAATTCGTGTGAACATAACAGACCCACATAAAGTGTATCATGATATAATATACAAGCTAAATCAATGTGGTCGTAACACGCTCGGGATGGACGTCCTGGATTTGGATTTCTCGTTTGTCAACCCTCGCTTCATTTTTCTGCTGATTATTATGACCAGTTTTTTGTACGCGGATTTGGAATCGACGGTGCTGTCAGAGGATTTTGCCGGTTTTGCCTACAACATAGCGATGCTCGGATTTGGTTTGCAAGGATTCGCAAAGTTCGATGCCTATATTTTTCGTAAAAAAGATATGAACACCCTGGTCTCTAAGGGCAGTGCTATTTTGGCTGAACATAAGAACACGGAGAGGCTTAAACAGATTATGATCGACAGTATGGCCTTCAACAAAATGTTCTTAAAATTTTACACCTTTCTGTACGTGATGGTCTTCGTGATCATGTCTGCGTTTGGGATACTGATAAGCTTATACAGTGGCAGAATGCAATTGTCGTTCGGTTTTCAGTTTTCATTCATCGACACAACCCGTTGGCCAGGATACGTAGCAACCTACATATACCAGGCTACCGGTGTATTTATGCTAGCCGTTAGCTCATTTTGCAATGATACTTTCATAATGATGTTGTTTGTTAATGCGTTGGCAATGTTCGACTGCATCATAAGTGATTTGAAAGAACTCACTAAACTTTCACAGCTGGAGAAAACACCTGCGATTCGATGTGCCATGTCAGATCAAATGAAATCGTTAGTTAAGCAACATCAACGTGTACTAGAGTAAGTTATCGAAAATTTATATGTTTGATGTTTAATTTATGATTACATGTTGGTTAATTACTCCTTTGTAGGTATCTCAATCTTTCAAATAAAGTTTTCAGCCTATATTTTTTCATGAGCCTCACATGTCTGACTATTGCTATTGCAATTATGATGATTGCGTTAGTATGGGTAACTCCTAGTACACTATTTGTGATAAAAATATTATTAACCTTAAACTATATTTCAGGCTCATTGGTATCCAGGAATATTTATGAGTCTAGTTGCATCGTTTCAAATTCTCATTTTGTGTTTACTTGGAACTTTACTTTTAATGAAGGTAAGTATTCTAAACTTTCATCAGAGCTTTTTTCAGTACAGTAGGATTTCGAATTTGGCAACAAATGCCTGCCCATGTTGCCAAAATCGAGACCCTCTTTTGATATGGAAAAATTCAATAAAAATAGGTCAAAAATGGACAAAATATCATTAATCAACGATTTTTCTACAATTCCAACCATTTTATACACAAAAAGCCCAACGACAACTATCAGCACGACACAAGCCGGTTTTATGACACCTTGCGATCAGACGTAGGCCTACGTCAATAATATTACCTTTCGAAAAATTTTGCAACTATAATTTTTTTTTCACGCACACACTAACGTCATCATTTTCAGTTATTTTAAACATGTATGGGAAAACTGACTGATGCATGTTTGATTGAAGCATGTTTTTGGAAGCAAAATACTTTTGTTGCCAAAACCGGTCCGTGCCAAAATCGAGGGATGTCAAAATCGAAATCCCACTGTAATAATTTTTGTTTCATTATCGTGTTAGGAAGACGAATTGGTTCGCGAGGTGTACAATGTGACATGGTATGACCTGGATATAGAGGAGCAAAATTCATTACGTTTGATGCTTCTAATGTCGCAACACTTCAAAGAGATCTCCTATCGCTTCGGTGCGATGAATGTGGAAACTTATTTGAAGGTAAAGTGTTACAGCTTGCTTGCGATGACGTGTATATTTGATATTCATAGCTTCTCATATTCTAGAGCCATAAACTGGTTTATAGTTTTTTCACCATGTTGATTGCATCCCAAGAATAAACATGATATTGATTAGAGAAAATACGTTCACTGTTCCAGGAACTGTTATTCTAAAAATAAGACCCCACTTTATAAAATGAACAGTCCTTATACGCGGCGTAGTGTGCTTAAAATAATTGTCAGCAATTCTCATACAATACAGTAGTTTTATCATAACTAACGTGATTTGAAAATAAAATTTTTCTGTTTCGTGCGATTCTTGAGTTCTCAGTGCAATTGAATTAATAACTCAATTGGTTTGGCTAATTGTCCTATTACAATAATTATATGCATGTGAAATTCACACTCCTCAGCAGCTGCTGTGCCGTGAGTTCGTGCTATAAATTGATCCTTCGACCGTTATCTAATTCAATTCAAGCTTCAATTCTCTCACAATGGACTTGATTAAGAGGACGAATACTTTTCGCAAAATTCGTGTGAACATTACAGATCCACATAAAGTGTATCATGATATAATGTATAATTTAAATCAATTTGGTCGCAAAACGCTCGGCATGGATGTTCTGGACTTGGATTTCTCGTTTGTCAACCCTCGCTTCATTTTCCTGCTGACTATTATGACCAGTTTTTTGTACGCGGATTTGGAATCGTCGGTGCTGTCAGAGGATCTTGCCGGATTTGCCTACAACATAGCGGTGCTTGGATTTGGTTTGCAAGGATTCGCAAAGTTTGATGCCTATATTTTTCGTAAAAAAGGTATGAACACGCTGATTTGCAAAGGCAGTGCTGTATTGGCAGAGCATAGGAATACGGAGAGGCTTAAACAGATTATGATCGACAGCATGGCCTTCAACACAATGGTTTTAAAATTTTACACCTTTCTGTATGTGATGGTTTTTGTGATCATGTCGACGTTCGGGATATTGATAAGCTTATACAGTGGCAAAATGCAATTATCATTCGGGTTTCAGTTTTCATTCATCGACACAACCCTTTGGCCAGGATATTTTGCAACCTACATATATCAGACTACCTGTGTATTTATGGTAGCCGTTAGCTCATTTTGCAATGATTTTTTGATAATACTATTGTTTGTTAATGCGTTGGCAATGTTCGACTGCATCATAAGTGATTTGAAAGAGCTCGCCAAACTTTCACAGCTGGAGAAAACACCTGCCACTCGTTGTGCTATGTCAGAGCAAATGAAATCGTTAGTTAAGCAACATCAATATGTACTAGAGTAAGCGTTTGAAGATTTATGACGTGTTTAATTTAAGTTTACATGCTGGTTAATTACTCCTTTGTAGGTATCTCAATCTTTCAAATAAAGTTTTCAGCCTGTACTTTTTCATGAGCCTCACATGTTTGACGGTTGCTATTGCAATTATGATGATTGCATTAGTATGGGTAATTACTCGTACGCTATTTGTGATAAAAAAATATTATTAACCTTAAACAATTTCTAGGCGCATTGGTATCCAGGTATATTCATGAGTGCAGTTGCATCGTTTCAAATTCTCATTTTATGTCTACTTGGAACATTACTTTTAATGAAGGTATTCCAGACTTTCATTAGAGTTTTTTTTAACAATATTTTTTCACGACAAAAATATTTTTGGTCCATTATCATTTCAGGAAGACGAATTGGTTCGTGAGGTATACAATGTGACATGGTATGACCTGGATATTGAGGAGCAAAATTCTTTACGTTTGATGCTTCTAATGTCGCAACACTTTAAAGAGATCTCATATCGCTTCGGTGCGATGAATGTGGAAACTTATTTGAAGGTAAAGTATTACAGCTTTCTCGCGATGACGTGTATATTTTGTATTCATAGCTTCTCTTATTCTAGAGTCATAAATTGATTTATAGTTTTTTTACCATGTTGATTGCATCCCAGGAATAGAAATGGTATTGAATAAAGATATTATGTTCGCTGTTCCAGGATTCGGTGATCAATTACTAGGCCTAAAAATAGAACAAAAATCACATGAGACAGTAGTACAAGGTTAAGGCAAATCACGAATATATATATTATCTGTCACTTGCTAGAAATATGTTTACCCCCCTGGTTGCTTTTGAATTCCACATGAAAATTCTTTTCTAATATGGTTTATTTCTACTTCCCGTCGTAGTAAGGAAGGCCACTCTCATTTTCATCATTTCTTAGGTGGATTTAATGAATAATCCAAAAGCTCTGCTGCTGATTTGACTCAAACACACTTACCTTCTGAACTGTGCCCTTTGAATTCACTAAAAAGCGATTAATAAAGCATTTGATTGAAATTACGCAACTGACTTTATATCTTAAATTCGTCGTACCGTTTTAAAATCTGTCCATCAAAATTTTTCATCGTCCGAACTAAACGTCACAATAATATTTACGAAGCTTGTGCACATGTATTTGTGTAGGACAGCATGACAAATGTTATTCTGCAAAATTTCTGTAGGTTATGCAAGTTTGCCCGACTGCAGAATAACAACAATGCGTTGCGTGAGTTATTTTCATTTTATGAATGACGAAAATTGAAACGATTAGTCGACATTTTCTTCTTCGTCGCACGAAAAAACGTTGGAAATTTGGCTGCTAGGAATTCTTTAATGAAAAAAATTTAAATAGATCTCAGCTCACTTTGATTGATCGCGTATGAGAGGTCAACTAAAATATTAGGAAATAATTAATTTGGCATTGGGAGTCATAAAAATTGCTGTTATTTTTAATAATTTGTGTTGGGTAGGACGGGAATAGGCCATCACCACGAAGCAGCAACAAACCCTATGTCTAACATTTGTAGAAATGGGAGATGAATGAATTTGAAATCTTTTTAATCAATAAAAAAATTCTAAAATCCTTCACAAGAATGGTAGCATTGCACCACCGATTTAAGCATTGTACGATTAGATATGTTATTTTCTGGCAAATAAAGTTGTGCTATAACGCGACTTGATTACTTTTGACTTGTACGTCATATGCGGCCTAGGGACGATGCAAATACAGGAAAGGTAATGTAGTATAATGCTTTAGAGCTCCACTTTACGCAATCGAATCGCAACAACAGGACATTTAAAGATTTTAACCACAAAAAAGCTTACGGAAACGATGCAAAAAATTACATCGGAAGCTGCTAAAAAACAAATTTATTTTTCTTTTGGGTTGATAGCCAGTGATAACTGTCAAACTTGCATAGTAGGCTGTTTTCATCGAGTTTTAAAGTTTCTCATTAGTTTTGCATTTTAATTTGTGCTAGTTTGAGAATAAACGAACTGGGGCGTATTTCTCACCTGTGCCAAATTAAACACATGTCGCTTACCGCCATCCGGGGTGACATTGGGTTATGGGGTTGAGATTGTGCCAAAAATCAACAATGTTTGTTTATAAAAATAGGTTAGATCTATGACCCATTCCAGCGTTACGGGACGCTATCCCTACCATGCAGTTCGGTTCCTGTTTCACCAAATCCCTAGCATTCTAGTGGAAGATAAAGTACTCCTTAAACAATTATTTTACAAGGTATTTGTCAAGAAATTGGTGAAACAGAAGGCGATTGACACGATAATAATGAGTGCTAATTGTGTCCCGTAACGCTGGAATGTTTCCTATGAAAACTGATGACTCAAATTCAACATGATTTGGAACATAACATATTTATTCATAACGTGGAATGGAACAAAAATCATATTAGCGAACAGTTTGGCTTAAAATGGGTTTCAAACTTTAGGGTTAAAAATACTGGGAACAAACCTTGACAGTAAATGTTCAATATAAACGAACCCAAACACGAAATCGCATCAACTTGTTATTCTAAAGATAGGTAAAGCATTCATTTATGGTGTATTGAAAGGTTATTAAGCGTTGGACGGCTTTTGATTACGAAAATATTTTTTTTTCTAAACTTTGCACTTTCGAGCTCCTCGAGGTGGGATTATGCCAAACTATAATGATCGGTTCGGTGTGTAAAATTCACATACACAACAAGAATACATCAGTGTACATCAATACTTTTGCATTGCTTACTGAGGAACACAATATTTTGACAATTTAGGTTGCATTATCTTTTAAAGAGTAAACAGTATCGTAAGTCTGTCAAATAATTAAAATTAACTTTTTCTTTTACTGTAGAAATGTCAGATCCTTTGAATAAACACTTCAATGTAAGAAAAATATGTTTTACCTTATATATTGTGTCAGTTATAAAGGTGGGACTGATTGCGTGTCCTCTAGCTGCAGGATCTTGAACGAAGTAAATAAATAACTTTGTTAAATGATCAAATAGATAAGTCGTCTGAGATTATACGTCCCTTTTATTTCCTCTTACTAAAACCTGTAGACGCTACTACATATTTAGTAGCTGTCTATAAACCACGTACTTATAATTGGTTGTTGTAGACTTCCCGAGTAGTTTTCGTTTATACGTTTTATTATAGTTTGTAAGGTGCGTTGTTTTTGGTCGTTCCCCGATTTCTTATAGTCCACGTGGTTAATGCCTGGCCATATACGAACTAGTTCATATGGTTCTGCATGTGTGTTGTTCATAGATACAGTACTTATTTATTAGGTATTTAACTTATCTAACCTTTAACTTAACTTAACACCCCTAGAAGGGGTGAGATTGTGCCAAAGTTCATGTAATTACAATATTATCTATGTTCATTGTAACTGAACCATCTTTCTGGCAGTTGTTAACTTAACATTGAAGTATGGCTTTGAATCAACTTAATTGCTCAACATGGCTTTGAATCAACTTAATTGCTAAATTGTGTGTATAACAAGTAAAAGAACGAAAACCTATACTTTTTTGGCACAATTTCACCCCGGCAGACGGTACACATATTTCGCTAGAGTCTAGGTTTAATTGCGGTCGTAAGAAATCTTGTTAGGATGAGGTGACTCTGTTATTCTTTCTGGCGTACTTCCCGAGAAAGACATCAAATTAGTCTTGGTTTAACCGCGGGGCTAAGAAATCTGGTTGAGTCAAGGAGAATTTGTCATTTCTTTTGGCTTACTTCCTAAGCACAGATATAAAATTGGTTTAGATTCAACCGGTGCAAAGAATCTTCGACTTGTTGGGACAGGGAGATTTTGTCATTTTTTTTTTCTAAAAACACGTTAAAACTATGATGGCGTCTTTTTCAAACAATCAAGAAACTATGATTTCTAGTTTGATATTGCTTCATTATTTTCAATTTTTCAATAGCGCGTACTTTGAAATCAATAAGTTTCTTGGTTAGAGTTGATTTTCTGATCGATCGACGCAAACATTGAAAATTGATGTGGAAACTGCTAAGTTATTAGCGCTCGAAACCTATCATTTTTTCGTGACGCTCGCATTTCTTGGTTTTTGGAATGACCCCTCATACCTTCCGGAAAGACATAGTCCTGCGTCAAAAACTAATTTATTCAAGTCATAAAAATTTCTTCGTTAATGATGTATTCTTGATTCGGCCAAACTGGTGTAAGCTGATCAATGCGCTATGTTATGCGATCTATGCGTCATCCGCGAGGTGGATGATTGTTACCGTCTACAGGATATGTTCGAAAGCTTTATACGGTGTTACCGGCTGAATCATGATGTGATTAGTATTGCGAAGTGCTGAGTGATTTCGTATCTGCGAGTAAAAAGTGCTTGGGTACGAAAAAGACTTCGTTGACTTCGTACCACTCCAAGACATCCTTTGAATAGTGGCACGAAGCTAGATCAGGCAATAAGATCGTAGGGCCATCGTGTTGCTTCAGCAGAGGAAGCGAACGCTTCTGTAGACATTCCTTGAGGTAGATCTACCCGATCTACCCGGTAGTCACACTCTGTTTACCACATGAGCAGATCACTTGCCTAATAATGTATTTCTAGGCAAACTTTGAAAGTTTACGCTTCCTTACTTCCTCCAGCCAGAACATCAAACTTGTGCTGGGTGGTGAAGAGAAGTAGCCTAGGAAGCCGGAAGTCTGCCTTGACGTAAGTCTCAATCCGCTTATATGCTTTCACGACACGCTTCTGATACTGATCACTAATAGAACATCCACTCTGACCGTATTTCTCCTTCCGTGCGATGCTTAGAGTTTTATACTAACGTTTAGTCTTAGGATGCTCGGGTGACTGCACGATTCCGAGTTGTTTTCCGATGCCCGATAAGAGAGTTGAGGATTTGCCAGGTGTTTGCGCAAAATCAATTCGCGACGTTGCTTTTCGGGTGCAGCGATTTTATCCAATTTTCGAAAAACTGACAGCGATAAAAATACACTCCAAACTACTTCTACCCAAATTTTCAAGAGAAAATACCCAATGGGTAACTTTCTACAGCGTTCTTTCCGTGATGCAATTCGATATGCGACACCCTTTAAAAGCAAGAGATACGCGACTCCGTTTTACTTATTTGGACCTTCCCTCTTGTTACGGACCATCTCTCTTTTGTCAACCCGTTCTGCGCTGATTATTTTTTGGAACATGTGTACCAAGTTTGATGAAGAACCGTCCAGGCGTTTCAGAGTTATGGCGAACCATACATTCACACCTCGTTCGTCGTCCGTCCGTCCGTTGGCTCTCTCCTAGTCAGCTCACCTCTCTGTTATGTAGCCAATTATGTATATGTTTGCTCTCTGAAAATCGCTAAAACGAAAGAGAAACAAAGCTTCGCGCTCCTGGAAAAATCCGATCGATGCGTTTTGATGGACGACGAAACGTACATCAAAATAAACGCAAGGATACTTCGGGGTTCGCAATTTTTACCGCTGTATAAGGAGCAGAAAAGTTTAGCAAGAAGGTCTTGGTATGGCAACCCAATGAAAGCAAAGCCAAAACTATTACAGAATTGTAGCTCCAATGGATATTTTTATCAACGTTTGTTATAAATGTGAAAGAGAATTTTGCGACACACAAAATGTCTGACAAAGATTATATCTCGTTTTGCTACCTAGGGGAAAGTCCTGTATGGCCTGATAGGCCTCTATGCCCGGAAATTAGCGATTTCTCAATCCCATGGAATGATAAAATTATTTGGAAAGAATAGGACAATAGTACTGTTAAAGTACTATTGTTCCATTCTTTCCGGATATTTTTATCATTTTTGTTTTTGAAAAATTGCCAGTTTCCGGCCATAGAGGACTCCCCCTATAACACGTTTTGTTATATTTTTTGTTATAAAGCAGGACAAAACGCTGGGTTTTGTAACAAATCTTGATATAAACTAGATCAAGTTATAACATAATTTGAAATATTTGTGATATGCCACAAGCAGTTTTTGTTACAATTTTTGTTAACGCAAAGCAGATTTTATAATAAAAAATTTGCTATTTAGAACTCATTCTGTTATAAATTTGCTAGTTCCATTTGATCGGGGAGTAATCTGCGCGTGTGGATTGAAATGTTCTTCGTATTTCACAACGGGCGTGATCAACGGCGAAAATTTCAGGGAGGAGTGCAATAGAAAACGACTTCTTTAGAAACAAGCATTTCTTAGAAACAAGCAGTAAATCTTGTATAACACTTATGAATTACTTCGACAATAATTCGCCTCTTTCTGAAAATAGGAAGATGCTGCTGCTGATAGGAAGATTATGAAGTCTATACAACACAGTGGTTTTGGCCTAACCCACTTCGTATGAGAATAAAAATTTTCTGTTTCGTGCGATCCTAGAGTTCTCAGTGCAATTGAATTAATAACTCAATTGGTTTGGCTAATTGTCCTATTACAATAATTATATGCATGTGAAATTCACACTTCTTAGCAGCTGCTGTGCTGTGAGTTCATGCTATAAATTGATCCTTTGACCGTTATCTAATTCAATTCAAGCTTCTGTTCTTTCACGATGGACTTGATTAAGAAGACGAATACTTTTCGCAAAATTCGTGTGAACATAACAGACCCACATAAAGTGTATCATGACATAATGTACAACATAAATCAATTTGGTCGCAAAACGCTCGGCATGGACATGATGAACTTGGATTTCTCGTTTGTCAATCCTCGCTTTATTTTCCTGCTGATTATTATGACCAGTTTTTTGTACGCGGATTTGGAATCGTCGGTGCTGGCAGAGGATCTGGCTGGTTTTGCCTACAACATAGCGGTGCTCGGATTTGGTTTGCAAGGATTCGCAAAGTTCGATGCCTACATTTTTCGTAAAAAAGGTATGAACACTCTGATCTTCAAAGGCAGTGCTATTTTGGCTGAACATAGGAATACGGAGAGGCTTAAACAGATTATGATCGACAGCATGGCCTTCAACAAAATGATCTTAAAATTTTACACTTTTCTGTACGTGATGGTCTTCGTGATCATGTCTGCGTTCGGGATATTAATAAGCCTATACAGTGGCAGAATGCAATTATCATGCGGGTTTCAGTTTTCATTCATCGACACAACCCGTTTGCCAGGATATGTAGCAACCTACATATATCAGACTACCGGTGTATTCATGGTAGCCGTTAGCTCATTTTGCAATGATGTTTTGATAACGGTATTGTTTGTTAATGCGTTGGCAATGTTCGACTGCATCAT
The DNA here is from genome assembly GCF_943734655.1 of Sabethes cyaneus. NCBI lineage: Eukaryota > Metazoa > Arthropoda > Insecta > Diptera > Culicidae > Sabethes > Sabethes cyaneus. The sequence continues at coordinate 68,966,192 of NC_071354.1, forward strand.
AAGTGATTTGAAAGAACTCTCCAAACTTTCACAGCTGGAGAAGACACCTGCCACTCGATATGCTATGTCAGAGCAAATGAAATCGTTAATTAAGCAACATCAATATGTACTAGAGTAAGTATTCGAAGATTTATGACGTGTTCAATTTAAGTTTTCATGTTGGTTAATTACTCCTTTGTAGGTATCTCAATCTTTCAAATAAAGTTTTCAGCCTATACTTTTTCATGAGCCTCACATGTTTGACGGTTGCTATTGCAATTATGATGATTGCATTAGTATGGGTAATTACTCGTACGCTATTTGTGGTAAAAAATATTATTAACCTCAAAAAAATTTCAGGCTCATTGGTATCCAGGAATATTTATGAGTGCAGTTGCATCGTTTCAAATTCTCATTTTATGTCTACTTGGAACATTACTTTTAATGAAGGTAGGTATTCCAGACTTTCATTAAAGTTTTTTTAATAATATTTTTTTACGACAAAAATATTTTTGGTCCATTATCATTTCAGGAAGACGAATTGGTTCGTGAGGTATACAATGTGACATGGTATGACCTGGATATTGAGGAGCAAAATTCTTTACGTTTGATGCTTCTAATGTCGCAACACTTCAAAGAGATCTCATATCGCTTCGGTGCGATGAATGTGGAAACTTATTTGAAGGTAAAGTATTACAGCTTTCTCGCGATGACGCGTATATTTTATATTAACAGCTTCTCATATTCTAGAGTCATAAACTGATTTATAGTTTTTTCACGATGTTGATTGCATCCCAGGAATAAAAATGGTATTGGTTAGATAAATTACGTTCGCTGCTCCTGGATTTGGTGGCCAACTGTTAGACCCAAAGATAGAACAAAAATCAACATGAGCTACTAGTAGAAGGCTAATACAAATAACGAAAATATGTTATTCGTCACTTGCTAGAAATACCTTCACTGCTTTTGAATTCCACACTGAAATTCATGTTTAACATTTCTAGAAATCTTCATAAAAATGATAGCGTTGCACCACCGATTTAAAAATTGTGCTAGTAGAATTATCATTTTCTTGCAAATACAGTTGTTTTACAACGCATCTTAATTGCTTTTGATTTGTACGTCACGTGCGGTCTAGGGACGACCGTTCAACAGGCCACGTTGGCGTTGTCGTCCCATTGGCAAACTAAGCCGGTCTGATTTCCCCGTTCGTCGTAGCTCGGCCTGACAGCGTTCCGATATCTCCATATCTCGAGAGAAATGGCGTCAAAATGAAGTAATCATCTCGGTGGTTCCTGTTCACCCAGCCCGAGAGCTGAAGTATAGGTCATTTACCGTTAGACGCGGTGTTCCACTGCTGTTGCGACTTGTCCATTGTTTCCGTTCACAAAGCTTTTCGTATTCCTCTGGTGTCCTTCCGCTTGTAGCATTTCTGTTCTCTATCAAGATTTTGTCGATTGAAATCATCTCGGTTACGACGCAGACTGCTTCCGATAATATGGTTCTCAAGAATTCAAGAATTCCTCTCTTTCCTATACTTTCCTAATACTGTTCTGAACACGCCTGTATTTCCGCTTTCAGGGCAGCGTTTGTAAATTCCGTTCGGTCCAAGTGCTGCGTCCTTTACTTTTCATAGGTATCATCGTCTAATTCTGAGACATTTGGCACGAAGTCACCGAATGCCCTTTCCCACCAGCAAGCTGGGAGTATCCTATTTTTCGGTTTCCGTTTCATTGGCATTGTTGCGTCGCATACTTTCGCAAATGTTTTCGTAAATTCGTTAAAAGGAGTCTATGAGGTCACTCTGTCGATTAGGGACACGTCGAGTAACCTTTAGGTAACCACCTTAAGGAGCATTACTGCAAGGGGTTGTTCATTATCATTATGGAGTATGCTTGTGATCACTCCGCTAAAGTGGTAGAAGCGACTGATGAGAGCACATCAATTGGCTACGAGTGGCCCAAGACCGAGTTGAATGGAGACGAGTGCTTGAAACAGCACGAGCCACCCCGGCTCTATGCTGCTGAAGAAGAAGAAGAAGAAGAAAGCACATCACCTGTGTGGGCTTTAGCGAGCAGATCACTCATGCATGCGTCTGATCACATCTGTCATGAAAGTGCTCCAAGAGCACAACAATCTCTTCTGGATATGCGAGCAATGCGTCGAATTCCTGAAAATGGTTCGCTTTAAACAGGTTTGGTCGCTTGTTGGCCAGGTTGTCTCAATTTCTGCAAGCCATGATGAGGCCATTACTGATTTGAATTAGGCCATCTTGGTTAACTTGGTTAATCTTGGCTATCTTGAATGGAACAGCTTTCTAAGAAAGTGCAAGAGACTGTCTCTATGCTCTATGTCTCTATCCAAGTTTTCCATTATGCAACATCCTCGAATACCACAGCTGTCGGAGCCTAACCAGCAGTTTTCGTGTATCTTTAAAAAGATCCCAAATCTCGGTTCAAAGAGTAAACACCGGCAAGGTAATGCTGATGTTACTGAGATATACGATATCATATCTGAACGAAAAAGTAATATTTCACGCCATATAAGAACATATATGTACTAAAGTGGAAGCAATATACGTGCGAAAATTCTGACAATTATTTGTAATTTTATCTTGCATTTTATACAGCGGTTTTTATGACACACAACTTAATACTTCTGAATATATGATTAAGATATAATTTAATATTGCTATCATCTATACTGCTTTATTTATCCCTGAAGTAATACTGATAAGGTGGTGCCAGGGGGGATTGAGGCTGAAGACTCGAGAAGGTTTTTTGGTGGGTCCGGATCCCCACGCCCCATTAGGGGGGTCGGGATACCAAACCACACTCCCTGGGAGTTATTTTCTCAGGTGTCTGGTAGTACCGTATCTTCTAAGGTGCTCAGCAGATTTCCCTACTCGTAAAAAAACTTCTTTATTTATAATCATGAGTTGTATATGAGGACACGCACGAATGCAAAACAATTTATTGTTCACTTTGTTTTGACATACTCCAATCATTATACAATTCAAATGTAAAATTGACATGCATACGATTTAATGTGAACGTTCTATTACGATTTTGTGTTATCTGGGCCGTAATCGATCTTCTAGGATTTGAACCAAATTTTGTCAGATTGTTTGTTTCAGGTCAGCAAGAAAAAAAATCCGTTTGGTGCCGGTTGAACATCCCCTCGATTAATCCATGTTTAAAGAAAATACGCGTTTTTGTCAAATCCTCTTATTTTCTTTTGCTTATATCTCTGGAAATACTAGGTTTAGAAAGGCAATATTATCATTTTTCCAAAGGAAATTGTCCAAGGAATCCGAAAAAAACATTAGTTTTTACCGGTAGTACTGCAAAATATTCCCAAATTTGATTTAAAACCTAATTTTGCGTTTTTCTCTCAATCAGTACAATTTGATTTTGAAAATTCCAACGTTATCATATTCGTCAGATTTTTTTACATAAGAATCACTCAAAACCACGGGGTGTTCTTTGCCGATCCAGAGTTATAGCGATTTGAAAAAAATAACCAGTAATTTTTTACAAATAATCAAGAGTAACATTATACACTCAAGTCGCTTTTTACGCGGTTTGTTTTTTACGCGACTATTTTTACGCGAATTTCGGAATTTAAGCGGTTTTTACGCGGTTTTGATTTACGCGGGACGTATCCTTCGCATAAAAAGCGACTTGAGTGTATTTCATTGAGCAGTGAATCTCTATCCATATTAAAAATACTTTGTGTTATCGTAAAAGCGTAAAAAGTATACCGCATATCATAAAGATTTTTCTTAACAGTGTTGCCAACTTTTTAGTTTTTCGTATAGTTATGGGAATATAAGTTTAAAATGGCGTAAAATATTCTCTTTATTTGACCGTAGCATTATAAAATGTTTTTCAGCTCGCTGATATCGAATTCCTTGGGCAATTTCCTTTGGAAACATGATTATATTGTTTTTCTAAACTTAGTATTTCCAGAGATCTGCAACTTCTTCTCCTCTGTTGCGTACTCTTACCACTGCGTTTATTATTTTGAACTATTGTGGTATGCCCCGTTTTATTATTTTACTATACGCTTCAAGCTTACCTATCACTTATTGAGGAAGTGACAGGCTAGTAGCTGGAGCGAGACATGTGCCAATCAGGGATGACTAGGTTTATGAGCCTAGTACCCTGATCGGCGACGCCAACCGGACCTCCCCTTTTTGAGATACTGCAGTCTGCGTACTATTTGTGCTCCACGATTGCAGAGCAAGTGTTCCGAGGTTAAATATCATCTTGTACGAAACGGAGATTCCGAAGATGATATTTACTGGGATAATGTCTTGTCGCAGGACCGGTAAGCTTGCTGAGATCTCTCTTATTGAGACTCAGCAACTTTTGAGTAACCTAGGGGTGGATACTCGACGTTATATTTTTTTTAGATCGAGCGATTGTACAGCCATCCTACTGGTCATAACTGTTCGGCTCCCCTTTTGTTTCAGCCCACCCTCCCGCACACAGTCAGAGATCAGGCATAGTGAATCTCGACCCGTGAGTAGAGAGTTGGAGCCACATCTTCGTTTGTCGACTCACAACGAGTCGGCGTGTTGAGGATAGACGAAGATCAGGACTGAACCTCTGCTAGCGCATCGTTCAAGTCCTGCTCTTCCCCTACTCTCCTCTCCACCTCATTCGTTTCTTTGTTTTCCGGCAGAGAGAGCGTGCACGGTAAGAAATCGTGTACTGCATCAGTGACCGGATTGATGCAGCAAGGTCAAATTGCTGTGGAGGGCGCCCTGGTACTCCACAGGCTCCGTTGCGGCGAGACAATTTATAGAGCCCCCTCCACCATTCATCCCTTGGCACGGGTCGCGTCACACCTTGGATTAGGAGTTTATCCATTCAAGTTTTTACATAATAGTCATGGATAACAGCTATTACAACCATCTCCTTTAGGGGCTTTGGACCCTCTACTTTGGTTCTTGGGAGTCAAGAGAACCGTCCTGCAGGCGGAGAGTTTACACTTCAGCCTTGGCATGAGTGCCGCCTTCTCTGTCCGCATACGACCCTAGTTTCTACCGGTTGTCCGATTTCCACTAAGGAACGTATCCCAGATGGTACCATGAGGAGGTAGAGATAGGAGTTGCTGAATAAGAGGCTGTGGAACCTCATGGTTGTTCTGAAGCGCAATATTCAATCTACCATCCATTTCCAGAGATATAAGCAAAAGAAAATAAAAGGATTTGATAAAACGTGTCTTTTCTTTAAAAATGGAAGCGCTCCCATTAATCGAGGGGACATTCAATCGGTACCAAACTTAGGATTTTTTCTTACTGACCTGAAACGAACAATTTGACAAAATTTGGTTCAAATCCGAGAAAATCGATTACAAGTTTGTACTTTTTCTCGTTCACTTGACGTGGAATGACCCATATATATTGCGTTCCTTAAATGTTGTTCAAACAGTCTTTTGCAATGTTGCATGTTTTGCTCTGGTTATAGGGGACCAACAAAACCATCTACATAAATGTATCGTCTCTGTTCAAGCGACAACCGTGATGTAACATACAAATATGTTTCACTGCAAAGGTACGTTCTTCAACTGCTCGAATTGCTATCCAGGACACACGTATTTCCCCTTTTAAAACATGAAATATTTCACGGCACATCGTCAACATAAGGACATGTATGCCGTTCGTTCGGGTGCGGTAGCCCTCTCGAAGCATAACAACATTCAATATAAGGATATGTTCTCTTTCGCTCGCATTTGTTTGTGATGGGAAAACTTAACGAAACACTCTCGCAATTTCATTTTCACTATAGGTTCACTGGTTTCACTATGGCGAGATGTTTTTCTCATCGGCACATACCTACAAGGCGAAGAGAAAACTGCCTTTTCGTCCTAGCATCATATTGGTTGAACGAAAAACAGAGCGGTGGGAAAAATCTCTCTTTCGCTCTGTCCTTTACCCGATCAGGCGCTTGCTGGTTCTGAGTTGCGAAAGGGAAAGCGCCACGGGAATGACACTTCCAATACCAACCTATACAAAAAAACGTAGCCAACATAGAGCGGGCCCAAGCTGACAGCTTCATAGATGGGCTCAAGCTGACAACCGAGTCGGATGTATAAATTGTTAAATTTTGTTAGTTTTAGTTCGATTTTAGTCAAGGTTTTAGCATCACATAGCCAATTTCAGGCAGACAATTAATGTGAAATACATGAAACTGTGAAAATGGTTAGATAAATTCGTTTTGTGAAATCGCTATGCGTTTGCCGCCTTTTTCATGTGAGCAACGAAAATGTGACGTCATATCAGCCCCCTGGAAAGCGCACCCCTTGTGTCGTTTTATACTGGCTAATGTCAACCGATAGCATACAGGCTGCATGAGGGAGAAAAAAAGCATCATGTTTTCGGGGTACTGCGCGCGAGGATGAAAAAGAGAGAATTTTGTGAGCGGGCGAAACCGGAATCAGGCAGGATAGCGTGCGTGTGCTGTTTGTTGTGGGTCACGCGTACCGTTCGACGTGTTTCAGCCAGAGGAGTGTAGCCCAAAGGATGCTAGAAATTTATGCTACCGTGAGAGAAGAGATTAGTCGGAGCTGGATGTTTCATAACATTGGGTCGTCCTGAAGGGACGTGTGTGAGCCTCGTCGAGACCGTATATCGAGTGTGCAGAAAAGTTGTTCCTGTTCCTGACTAGGGCACAGGGGTGGTGCGCGGTTGGTATGAAAGATATTTTCCCAGTGATTAAATCGAAGCGAAGAAAAAAGTGATTCCGGTCTTATCGAATGATTTGAATCGTGGTTTGTGAATGGGAAAGGATACGTGCTCGAGCTGGCACGGATAAATAGGCTAATTAGAAGGTTACGACCGAGCCTTTGTGGTTTTTTTATTCGTCTGAAATAACAATCGTGAAGAACTGGATAAAGGGTGTGCATGGTGGTAGAAGGAGGCCATTCTTTTGCGGTTTCGAGATTCCAGTCCGGGTCAAAAGGCTATTTCGGAGTAGCGCGTTGCGGAAGTGCTATGCAAATTTTGTTCGTGCGGATGGGCGTGATTCGTCTGTGAACAGAAAATATACGCACAGTACTGTTGAACGGCGGGGGTTGGGTGCCAACCAGCATGCCAATCTAGGTCTTATAGTGCTGCAACGGAGAAACGTTTGTTCGGTTCTGAGAACCAAGACGCTCGAGGTACTGAGTGAATCCTGAGTGAAGTACGATTGCTCCCAACGACAGGACGAGGAAATAGCCAAGCAAACACAGGTTGGTAGTTATTACATTCTTTAAATACTTCTCATGCTTTTCGTTCATTTCTTTGTTAAGCCATGAATTATTTATAACGGAACATTACGATTTCTTTGACCGCTGTTTTCCCAGGAGCTTCTCTAACACCCATGGTTGGTCGTTGCGTAGCATCTGGGTGACGGTGTTGGGTGCTCAAAAAATGATACTTGACTGTGAACAGAGCTCGATTTCCACTCGCGAAAATATTTGCTTAGGACCACCCTGATCCTGGACTGGGCTGGTGTTGGGGCTGAAGCGAAAAAAATAATCATTTAGCAGTGTGAAGAGCCAATGACTGGCAGCAGACCCTTCCCGCTGATCGGAAGGGACTGCTGGTGGTAGAGAGCGAGAGAGAGGTATCCATAATGACTTCAGCCGCCCGTTTTGCAAACGGTCCTTGACCATTTCCTTTCTTCGGCATCGGCACCCCTCTGTTTCCGAACGCCACCATATCAAACAACCCACGCACCACATTTCCACTCGAATCGGTAGCTGTAGCTTCTGGGAAAGCAAAAAAACCTGAAAGCACAAAGTTAGACCTTCTAAATTACTGAATATTTCAGCACTTCAAAAGCTCGTGACCAAATTTAAGGTGACGTTAAATTGTACACTTTTCAGCCGGAATGGCAGGCCTAGTCGTGCGGGTGGTAAGGCATTGGCGTTAAATGGTTGGCAGTTTTCTCCAAGCTCTCGGGCATTACGAGCTGGTTTGGTCAAGGTGAATCACGCTACAAGCTTTGTTTTTGTACATTTTTGAAAATTTGATTAATTTACATTTATTGATACTTAGTTTAATTTATTGCGGCGCTGTCCAATAAGCGAATGTTATTAGAAGTATAGTAAAATTGCAGCGTAGTTTGAGCGACGTTTGAAAAGTTATCAATGCCAAAAGTAAGTTTTGTGCGAATATTTTTATATCATAACAGGTTGACTCAAAAAGGTATGTGGAAGTTCCTAGCCGTGTTTGCATTGACATTTAGACACTTTCAAATCGCATATCGAGACCCTCTCAAATTTCTCAAGTTCACGAGCTCATAGTTTAACTGAAAGCGAAAATTTATTTTCCCCTCGTAATCAACCCGAATTATAGGTGAGCAAATAAGAAAAGAGTTTCATCAGTGGTGGCTGGTTTTTGAAATAAAAACCATCAAAAGGGATATTTTTTATTCATTCTCGCAGCAGATTATGAGTTTACAATTGGAATATTTTTTCCATCTGCTCTTCTAAAAATTGAAAACAGTGTTACAAAAAGAAATAAATTCCATGAGCAAATCTATTGTTTTGTTCTTCAAAACACACTCTCAGAGCCATAAGTCCTGTTAGGGAACAATGAAATGAGAGTATGGCCAAAGTAACTCAGTAGCTTGCTGGAATTTCCATTATCAATGAGTGTCGTTGGTTTAATGATGCAAGTTATTGAGTGTTTTGGCTATTCTCTAGTTGAGTGTCTCTAAGTGCTGTATTTCATGGGATCTGTCTTGGCTCTCTCTATTTTGGGGGCTTTCTGTTTTGCGGACTCTCTGTTATGGTATAAGGACTCTCTCTCTCTCTCTTTCTCTCTCTCTCTCTCTCTCTCTCTCTCTCTCTCTCTCTGTGTGTGTGTGTGTGTGTGTGTGTGTGTGTGTGTGTGTGTGTGTGTGTGTGTGTGTGTGTGTGTGTGTGTGTGTGTGTGTGTGTGTGTGTGTGTGTGTGTGTGTGTGTGTGTGTGTGTGTGTGTGTGTGTGTGTGTGTGTGTGTGTGTGTGTGTGTGTGTGTGTGTGTGTGTGTGTGTGTGTGTGTGTGTGTGTGTGTGTGTGTGTGTGTGTGTGTGTGTGTGTGTGTCTGTCTCTTCCATTCCCCAGCTAGCATTTTCATATGTATAAAAAGGGTAAAAATCAGCATTACGTACAGATATACATGCTAAATAAATCGCATTTCATGCGCAAAATTGGCATATCCGTGCTATTTTGGAGGCGATATACGTGATTACGAAAAATTTTGAGCGTTACATAATATATTTTATAGTGATGCAGTAACTCAATGTCTTTACATTTAACTAGAAATCATTTGCGGTAGTAGTGTTTTGCAAAATAAATTCTTCTTTCTTCTGATCAATTGCCGATTCGCACTTTTACCCCACTAGCGGGGCAAAAGTGCGAAGCTCGAATCCATGAAATTAGCACAACAGTAGCTAACAAAACCATATTATCTCCAATCTGCGGTATGTTTTGGTAAGGAATATTCTCAATTTGCATCTTTACTATTCTGCGCTGGTGTATTGAAGCCTCCGTCAGATCGAAACTTTTCCAAACGTTTGTTTTTTGTTTCATCAGCGGAAAAACATTGTTGTCCTTCGGCCAACATCTGTAGAGCATACAGTTTTCTGCAGATCTTCAATTTCTAGTATCTGTAATATAGTGCCTAAAGTTGTATATAATTAGCTATACATTTTTGCCTCATCCATGAATCGCAATTTTGCCCCGTCCGTGAGTCGCACTTTTACCCCACTAGGCGCTTGACGGGGTTAGATTGAATTACGGAAAATCGAAATATATTTTGTAAATTCCTTTCACCGTATTTTCAAAACAGATATGAAAGTGATGTAAAACGCTGCTACAAATTTTCAACAAGTAATATCCTCCTGTTGATATCGTATTTGCCGTATAACGAAAAATTTCATCAAAACCGCCCAAAAAACACATTTGATCGTAACTCAGCAACTATGCTTCGTAAGCAACCAAAGTTTACGTTAGATTCAAGCTGTCAAAGTAGTCACCCATCCATGCCAATGTAGTTAATTTACTCGGAATCTGCACCGATAAATCATTGAATTGCACTTTTACCCGCATCGCACAGTTGCTGTAGAGAAGTTTAAATGATTTTTCATATGGATGTACACTGAAAAAATCTACAAATTATTGTCATTTTATTTTGAATACAAAGATAATTTTGTTTCTTTCGCGTGTTGAATTTTTCGTTCTTGCGTGTTGAATTTAACCAAGCAGCTGTTCAGAACTTCAACATAATAATGGCGAGTGTATCTTACTGCATCTTGGCAGTTGTGACTGCCAGATTGAGTTTCACAGATGCATAAACTCGAATTCAAATCATCAAAAATGCTTTTCCAAAATTTCGAGTAGTATTCCGGCTTTTTTCGTAGACTTCGTCAATAACCTGCATAAATCTTTCGTGGCCACCTAAATAGACGCTGGAGTGAAAAATTTTTCGAACTGTTTCCGTACAATTTGATTGATTCAGTGACACTGAATCAGTGTAGTGGTTGAATTCGACAGTGAGATGATGCAGTTTTACACACATTCCTTCTTAGGGGGTTTCCCTCGCAATCTTTTCTTTCCCATTGAAAACACTTCTGTTGGAATTTTTATCTGATCTGATCTGATATTATCTGAGTTTACAGTTTACCATAATGTGGCAAAACGCTCCGTGCGGGTATAACAAATGAATACCTTAATGTGTATCACACATAGGGTTGGTGATAAAGGTAACTAAAATACGTCTGTATCCTTCGAAGTGTAACAAGAGATAACTTTATTAATATCGTTACATAATGATTAACCCGATGGTAACTCATTTAATCGATCGCGTTTTGTACCCGAACCTAACAGTGTCGTTAAAAGGTATTTGGACACGACAGTCCTCCATCCTTTAAGCTGTTTGATTGTAGACAAATTTATTCATTTTTTCCTAAATTTATAAAATATTTTTTTATCAAATAAAAACTCGAGACCTAATCATTATCAATAGGCGAAAACCTTAAAATTCCTTCGAAATGTATATGCTAATGATATTTAATATTATATACAAATTACCGTGCATTTTTATGATAATTCTAACAGGTAAGCAATCATTATCAATTAGAGAATTCGAAAGTATGACCTTCATACTAAAAATAATACGATGGTATATGCCTAAACTAGTAAATCATTATTATGCCGGTATATACGTCGACGATCTATTTGAACTGGGACCATTCTGCAGTCGTTTCTTCCTCAAGCGCTCGGACCTTCTAATGCCTGTAATTAGATTATTAGATTGTGTATTATCCGTTCTCCGACGAGAACGGTTGGAAGAGGTTTCATTTGGAATTTCTAATAGACTCGGTTCTTCTTCATCCTCCCGCCCTCTTTTTAAATTAATATATACCATTTTTCTGTTGACTGATTTTTCTTTTTCTTGTATTCTTAGCTGATCCCGATGAGCGGATAAAATGTGTCCATTAACCGATACTTGAAAAACATTTAGTGATAACCTCTTCTCAAATTTTGCTTCTAACCATCTTTCTGCGTCTTTAATTCTATGGTTTCTGTACCACAGTTTATCGCCGGGTGTTAAATTTCGAAATTTATCTATGCGATCAACTTTGGGATTTAATACTTGCGCTGAATCGGTAGGACTAGAAACCAGATAATTTTTGTAGTAGTTTTTAGGATTTATAAGATCCAAGAGAATTTTTGGTTTAAACGACAAAATGTGCTCTGCTGGAGAAATTCCTGTTTTCGTCAGGCAGCCATTTCTATAATTAATGAGGAAATAGTCAATCTGCTCTTCAACACTTAAAGGCTTCATTTGTGATTCCAACAAAAACTTCTTTAGCACTTCCTTAACAGTACGCACACACCGTTCTGCTTGCCCGTTGCTCGCAGGATGATAAGGTGGACTTTTCATAACGTTTATTCCTTGTCTTTGCATAAAACTGACAAATTCAGAAGAATTAAATGGTGGTCCCCCATCCGTTACAAGCACATCTGGGAGTCCAAAACGAGCAAACACAGTAATAAATTGTTTTATTACTTTCTGTGAGTCAGTACCATATTTCATATAGCTGAGTTCCAACCATTTTGAGTAGCTATCTACTATTAGCAAAAATATCTTTTCCCCAAAATGAAAGAAATCGGCATGCACCCTAGAGAATGGTCGACTTGTAGGTATCCACGAAGAATCTGTAGCGTTTTTCGGTGTTACCAATGTACGGTTACATATTTCGCAGTGTTTTACAAAACGTTCTATATCAACGTTTATGCCATACCAAAAAACTGTTCGGCGTGCTAGCTGTTTGATCTTAACGATACCGTCATGATTTGAATGTAAAAGCGTGAGAGTGTTTTGTTGTAGAGATTTTGGCACAACTACTCTATTGCGAAACAATAAACAACCCTCAGAAAGTTCAAATTCGTGGGCTTGTGCTTTAACATTCCTCAAATTACGTTCCACGTGATTCGGCCATCCGTGAGAAAGAAAACCTATTATTTTTGAAAGAAAATTATCTTTTACTGTTTCACTCGCAATGAGTTTGAAATCCATAGGCATCTCTTTAGAAAAATTTAGACTATTTACCTGATCTTTATCAAGATCTTGCGGAACTGTGTGAGAAAGAGGAAAGCGGGAGCAGAAATCTGCATTTCCCATTCGGTTCGAAGGCCTATACCGTATTTCATAATTGTAAATTGATAATTCCATAATATATCGCTGCAAACGTGTTACGAATATCGAATTCTTTCCTTCTCTACCAAATATCCCTAGAAGAGGTTTGTGGTCAGTATAAATTACAAAATGTTGACCATACAGGTATTTATGGAATTTTTTTATACAACAAACTACTGCCAGGGCCTCGAGATGTAAAATGGGATATTTCCGCTGTGCGTCAGTTAAGGTGAATGAAGCGAAAGAAATCGGTTTTTCTAAACCATTCACTTCATGTGCCAGCACACCCCCCAGCCCGTATCCGCAAGCATCAGTAACAACAATAATTTCTTTACTGGGATCAAAATATTCAAGCACTGTTGGTTGCAATAAATATTGTTTGCATTTTTCAAACTGTTCATCGCATGTAGCGTCCCAATTAAATTGGACTTCTTTCTTCAGAAGATTGTAGAAACAAGCAAGCCTAGTTGAAAGATTCGGAATAAATTTGTTATAAAAATTTATTAGTCCAAGAAATGCTTTTAATTCACTGGGGTTCTTTGGAGCTTTCGCTTTGGAAATAGTATCAATTTTATCTGGCGATGGCAGCAAACCGTCTTTGCTAATAATATGACCCAAAAAGGGTAGTTGCTCCACAAAAAATTGGCATTTATTTAATTTTACTTTGATATTTGCCTCTTTTAACCGATTTAATACCAGGTAAAGCTTTTTCTTACAGTCTTCGAAACTAAAGCCAGCTACCAGTACGTCATCTAAGTAGCAAGACACTCCATCGATGCCTTGAAGTACTTGGTCCATGACCTGCTGGAAAATAGCTGCAGACGACGCAGCACCTTGCGGCAGCCTATTATAGGTGTAAAGTCCTTTAATCGTATTTATTGTCATGTACTTTTTAGATCTATCTGACAGCTCTAATTGAGTATAGGCTCCAGCTAAATCTAGCGAACAAAATATCTTGCTTCCTGCTAGTGTGGCAAAAATGTCTTGAGCTAGTGGGAGCGGGTAAGTATTCTGTATAAGAAGCTTATTAATTGAAACTTTGCAATCAATACATAATCGTATATCGTTATCTTTTTTTACTACTGCAATTACAGGGGAGGCCCATTCGCTCGCTTTTATCGGGGTTATAATACCATTATCTTCCAAATAATCTAAATGAGCAACTACCTTGTTCTTCATACGAAGTGGCACAGTGTAGGCTTTTTTGAAAATCGGTCGATTTTCCTTTAATATAAGTTCACCTTGAAACCCCAAAATAGCCTTGGAAAAATCTTTGTTAAAAACAGTATCAAATTTTTGTTTAATTTCGTCAATTGTGTTTTGTTTTTCATTGTTTGATTTTAAATTGTTTACTGCAGCCGAATTTTGAAAATTTGACTGCCAATTCTCAAAAAAGACATCAAGCCAATCGCGACCAATTAATGGAGCGAAAAGACTTTTCCCTTCCAACACAATAAGCGTTACTTTTCCTATTTTATTATTAAGTGAAACTTCAACATATATATAGCCCAATATGTTTAACCTAGTACCATCTACCACTGATAATTTTCTATTACATTTCAAAAGCGTCAAATATTTAAAATACATATTGTAAATTGGTTCACTTATTACGGAAACTGCTGAGCCTGTATCAACTTCCATACGAAAACCTCTGCCATTTATTAAAACATTAATAAAAACAGGATCATTTACCTTAATTCCAGCGGTAATCGTCATGCATTCCAGATCATCCTCAGAGTCACTTGTCTGGGCTCGGTCAATACGCTTAAAGTTTGAACTCGTTGACGGAGATTCCACAGAATCGTCCAAGAACCGAACCGACTGCCGTGATCGCTGCAGCTTAAAACAATTCTTACGTACATGTCCACGCATCTTACAAAAACTGCATAGCACGTTTCCATTCCGCCAACTCTGTCTGGATGATGAACGACTACGATTCCGTTGTGGATACGGATATTCATCACGTTGCCATCTGTCAGGAAAATTGTCCCTTTTATCTCCTCTATATTCTCGTGATCTATGCTGGAACTGATCTCGCCGACTACGTTCTCCTAATCTATCAATTGCACTAACTCTTTCAGTTGGTTGATCCAATAGCAGAGATCTCTTTGCCAATTGTTCTCTTGCAATTAAAACGCGCTCAGTTTCTTGCAAGCTGGGTTCATCTTCTTCCATTAACCTGTCTCGTGACTTTTTGTCACACGTTCCAAATACTAAACGATCTCTAACTAACATGTCCTTCAGTTCGCCAAAACCACAGTTTTCTGCAAGCAATTTTACATCCAAGATGAAATCCTCAGCATTTTCATCTTTTCGCTGACTCCGTTCGTAGAACATTGCTTTCCGAATCATCATTCCGTCCGTTTTATCGAATCTCGTTTTTAGTCGTAGAATAATATCATTGTACTGCAGTGTATCTAAGTTGGTTCCCGGATAAAGTTTTTTTAACTCAGCGAATACAGCTGCACCACTAACCGTTATAAAAAGCGATTTGCGATTGGCAACTGGGACGTTATTATAGTTGAATACATACTGTAAACGCTCTGCGTAATCGCTGAAAGACGTTCCTGGCACGTACGGTTCAACCGATCCAATGAAAGTAGTCATACTGTTTAGTATTAACTATTTTTTCCAAAACGAGTCCTGATATGAGCAAACGAAAGTGAGTTAGCAACCAGTATTGATTGTTCTATTCAACAAAGTGATGACGCACTTAACCAGACAACGGTCGTCGATGCAAATTGCTCGAATCGACTTATTGTAACTATTGTAACCGGTACTCAAAGACAGATTATAGAGATTTGGTTAAGTCAAGCCACTCACTTCTCACAAATGGTAGCTTTCACTGTACAAAAGTTGATGATGAATCCTATTATAATAGCAGACAATAGATTGATAATGCCGATATGTAAAACGTGATGGCTTTCAATCTATATTCAATATATTATCTGTATTAATTTGATATGGTTTCCATATGCTTTCTTTTGCCACCAAGATAAGGAAAGTTTTATCCGACTTACAATTTTTCCTACGTTCTTCGTGTTTGAAGTAGCGCGCTCAAAAGGTATCCTGCAGCGGCTCAGAAACCGATCAGAAACACACGTGTCCAACGATTTACAGTTTCAATCCTTAGCAAACCAATCGGCTTAGCGAAATAGCACACTTTAAAACAAAATTTAAACCACTATTAAAAAAAACTTGACTTAATCTTCACTTCGCGGGTTCTTAAAATTCTCGTCGCCACTAATGTGTATCACACATAGGGTTGGTGATAAAGGTAACTAAAATACGTCTGTATCCTTCGAAGTGTAACAAGAGATAACTTTATTAATATCGTTACATAATGATTAACCCGATGGTAACTCATTTAATCGATCGCGTTTTGTACCCGAACCTAACAGTGTCGTTAAAAGGTATTTGGACACGACATACCTGATTTGTAAAAAAGACAAACACACGATTACAGTAATCCATGGAAAACGCATGTTGCACGAATACTAACAGAGGCCTAGGGGTTAAGTACAGGGTGCGACTGGAAAAAATACGAAAATTATGGCATTTCTTTCAAATCTGATTTCAATTAGTTTAAGCAATACCGTGGCCTCTTGTTCATTTCACCGTTTTTAACCTGAACACTTTTTGATTTGAACCCCGCTGGTTTGCACGACGTGCAAATTAAAAATGGTTCAAATGTCTTTCTCATGTTACGTTGAGAAAAAATGACTGAAGTCGATTGTCTTAACAGATTGCAAATTCTTTACGGCGGAATCGATCTGCTAAGCTATTAACGTTCAAAATCTTTCATTTTTCGTGACGCTCGCATTTTTCGATTTTTTGGAATGACACCCTATCTCAAACCTTACCGTAAGACATAGTCCTACGTCAAAAACGCAAACACACAACACAATGTAAAATTGGTGACGCTAATGCAATTTTTTTAAATCATGTTTCGATATAGGTAAGTTAACCTATAGTGGACCCTTTACCTATAATGGACCTCGGTTACAGTTTCGGCGTTTATTAGCTTGTGGTTCTTATTTCCGAAGATATATGACATGAAACAGAAAGTACTAAACATACTACACAGTTCAGTTTATAAAATTTAAGCTGAATTTAATGATTAAGGCCTTAAAATCGATATTTTCAACAAGTTAGGGCCCATTTTATGGTTAACAATGTGAAATGTCGCCATCAGTGGACCCTCTCCATGCAAAATACGCTAGAATTCATATAATAGACCGGTCGCTATCCTATTGTAAACCACAAGGTCCATTAAAGGAAAACGGACATTCCAATCTGTTTTAAAAAATGTGTGAAATATAGAGATTTGCAACATAAATTGATATATTTTTTAGGCTTAATCGAAAGTTACTCGTATTATAAGTGTCATCGTGGAAGAAAACTACTCAAGTATTAACTGGTCCACTAATAGTTAATTTACCCTAGGACAATTACGATATAAGACAACTTTTTGAAAAAATATATTGTCTTTATCGAGGTATCCCTGTATAATGTAATGTGCGTGTGTGAGTGATTGTCTGCCTGCTAGTGAGTTTGGGTTTTTTTCTCTTTATGACGCAACTTGTCGAGGTACAGCTCGTTCGATAAGTTTTGAGCTAAAACTTAAATTTTAAAACATAAATTTACAAATGGCTCGCTCGGAATGACAACTTTTGAACATTGTTTTTGCTGAATCTTGAGAGCCCTTTAAAGCTATTGACCGAAGCTTTCGATTTCTTTAATATTCGGAATAACGTTATTCGGTAAAGTATGACAGCGAGGCAAATTGTTTCCCATGTCACGCGCTGAATTCCGGATTCTCTCAGGCTTGTTTCGGATGGCTGGAAGCGGATAGATGAAACACGCAAAGCCGCGCCAGGATAAATAACAGCACCATAACTAGCGAGAGAGAATGGCGGAGGGAATGGTTCGGGTAACGACATCGATATTGAGATTTGCGGAAATTTTATTGACTGATTTTTTTTCCTGTGTCGATGGTTTGATACTGGGCCAACCAAGTGAGGGTGGAGTCGTAGAGGGCACTAAAGCTTGGGCTCTGACTGACGCTCAGCTGGAAGGTTTGGCAGCTGCCTGCGAGTGTTCGAAGATTTATCAATGATGACGTTTGGGACGCGACATCGTTCGTTTGGTGCAAAAAAACATGCCTCTGTGAATCAATGTACACGGAGAATAAATTCGATTTATGGTCTTTGGAATAAATTTCCAAAAGTCGGTCGGAATGAAACCTTCACAGTCGGAGGATTTGGAGGCGGTAGCTACGTTCCGAAACGATGCGGGATTTCCGGGGCAGGAATTGAATTTTGGTGGGCTCAGTTAGTCAATTGTCGATTTGACAAGAGGAGTGCAAATTAAATTTTATGCTGATAAATTTGACTGTCATGGCACGACATGTGGGATACGACAAAGTACTTCCTGCGTTTGTCAGACAAGCACGGTGCTAGGGGAGGGTAGACCAGATTCGGAGGTCGCCGGTCGGTCGTGTGCTGGCGTCAAAGATATCGAATTACGTTTGATGACTGTTGAATGCAGGTGCTGCTGAATCTTGAGACTAAATTGATATTGATTGTTGCTGTGGTATTATATTGAACCGATAAATGTGGGTCAGCAAAATCGGATGGACGAAAGAATAAGAAAGTAAATATCCAAACATAAAGTCGTAATGACTGAATTGTAATCTAATTTGATACAGCACACTGACTATCAGTTCATATTGTTGTTTGGTTTGTTGGAGCACATCATCAAATCTTGTAGTAAAATATTCGTGTTGCTTTAGTAGAAAATTGGAAAGTATAAAAAGAAATTTTTGTGTTCAGTACATTGCGTGCTCAGTACGTGAAGTTGGTTTATCAGTAAATACAACATAAATTGGGTGTTGGCACTGTTTCATACAGCTGACAGGCCGTGTCATTCAGCTTATTACAACGGAAGAAAATTTCCTTCAAATAAGTTTCTAATTGGCTGTTTTATGTACAAACTACAAACTACGATAAGCACGCACGCAAGGCTTGGTTATGCCGTGCCGACAAATCCCATCTAAGCTTCCGATTTCCGAACAACCGACAGTGGCCGTCGCCGCTGCCTTTGCGTGGGCAGACGCAGACTGGCCCTTTGGAGGGTCCTTGTCGGAAAGCAATCATCGTAATTAAAGTTCATCAATTTCCTACCCCAAAAGTCTACCATCGGCCGTCTGACCGTTGTGTATGTGCGTAACCTTAGCGGCTATTTATGCCCTTTTTACGTTCGTAAATTCGACTCGGCTTTGGACCAGTCGACGTTTTGGCAGGGGATAGATTTGGCTCCGGTTGTACTTTTTTCTCCTTTATCTCTCCGTGAGAATAATCATTCATTAATAATTTATTTTTCTGAACTTTTTTCTTGGATGTGCTTCTCTGCTTCTCACCGTGCTAAGCAGGACGAAACACAAGAACAGCAGCGGCAGTTGCAGTGGTAATTTAGACTGCGGCTGCGGAACGACCGAAAGGAATGAATATATCCGAAACGGCCGAGATAGCACGTTTTTATCGCTAATCTATTTTACGACCATTGCTGCTGCTGTTGCTAGGTAACTGTGCTGGGGGACGAGAATGTTTTTCCGAATTTCAGGAGTAGAACATACGGTTGAGATGGGTTCAGTACCTACCTATATATGTCGGTATAGGCAAATAGAAAGAAGGTGGACAATAAAAAGCGCTCTTTTTGCCGGTGCAATTAGGGTAATTAACATTCGTCGGTGCAATCGTAAATTATGAAGTTATTTATGTCTCACGGGAGAATATGAAGGCATCATAAATGGAAGCTGTTCCGGTTATACGCTTGAACAGGACTGTGATATTTACAAAAATATAAGTAGAAAGGATTTCGAGATAGCTCTCGTTTTAACGAACGCACCGTCATGGGTGTCTCTTTCGGACTCTTGCTCTTATTTTTTCACGCACTGCCACGAGTTTTTGCGAATGAGTCTATTTAGTTATCTGCCAAGGTTGTCGTTCTCGCTCGTTATTGCAACTCGAGCAGCTGATATCGATCGCTCGTAAGGGCTGGCTCTCTTACTTGCGTTTCTAAGTAAGGACGTAGGAGGAGGAAGAAGAAAAAAAAGTAGTAAAAAATCCGTATCCATACATCCTAGTGTGCTGATAGCCCTCACGGGCTGTTAGCTACTCACGAGTTGTAGGCCTCGTGAGCGGGCTGTGCAGAAAGTCGCTACGAGGCTGTGCACTCGCGAGTGTGGGTAGCAGAATGTATGCATACATTGCACACACAGAACTGGCGGTTGTTGTTTGTACGCCTGCGTCTGTGGCGTAAGTGTTGCATGCCATGCTTCTCATACTCGCTCCCGTGAGAATGAGCATCGCTTGCTTCTCACTCGATTTGCGAGAAGTACCAATTTTGACCCAATTGTGTCTCTACTTTGTATTAATTTTTCTTGCCTAGTTTTGCTCTAATTTTTTACAACTTTGCTCTAATTTGGCATATATTTAAACAATTTATCTAAACTTCGTTTAAATTTTGACTCGAATTTGTCCTAATTTTCGGCGGCGAAATCTGTCGATAAAGAAGGGTCAAGTCTTAGAAAGACTTTTTGTCCTAATTTTGTGTTTTTTTGCTTGTCTTGAACTCTGTCGCGGTCCAACGTAAATGATTTTTTATCAAAGGTGAAGCAGCGTTTGGTGAGGAAGAATGGTAGATTGGATGATACTGCAAAACTTCGATGTGGGGTAGTTCAATTACTGAGTGTGACTCTACCCTACACTCTATCGGTTTGCGCCCAAAGGTTTTGATATTTAAACTATCAGTAAACGACACCCTATATGTATTAGATTATCACATATCTAGTTTCGATCATCCCAGTCTAACCGTTCGTACGCACACACAAACGCTCCACCCGCCGACGGTAATTATTTTTATATGATTGCTCTTTCTGCTTCTAACACTGTGAAGATAGACTATTATCGACTGCATTGTGGTAGGAGATTGGGAGCTTGGGAGCTTGGCATCACTGGTTTTCGCTCATCATCTGAGGACATTAAAAACACTATATCACTAACGAACTGACATGACACTTAGAAGAAAATCCTTTAAAAACCATCGTCCTGCACATTTTGCTTGCACACTAGCACCCTCTGTTATGCATGTTGCCGAATAGCTTGCATTTGCAGGGTTTTATGCTGTAGGGTTTTGTACATTTGAATGGTTTTATACTGAAAACTCAAAGCAACACTTGCACGCCGCGGTGTGGCCATGTTGCGAAACATGCTTTTTTGAAATATGAGTTGTTTTTGATTGGACGATGGAATTATCGCGAGTGTCTGGTCTGTTTGTCTGTGACTATATTAAGCACATTTACAACGAAGAACTAAGAACAGTTTATCTTTCTCTAGGCTATTTCTGACTTTAATCTCTCTCTCTCTCTCTCCCGCAAGATTTTTAATTACCGAATCTATTTGCCTACAACATTGTCCTTATCTCTAATGATATGACCTTTCTGAGTGGTTAAGAGTGATTCTGAGTTCAATTTTGGATCATTTTCTTTTTAGCATTTTCTGGCTTTTTAACGGGTTTGAGCGATTCTGAGCTTAATCTGGGATCATTTTCTTTTTGGACTAAATCTTTTGCTAACTGAAGCTCTCGCTCGGCCCTTTCTAAGTTATTAACATTTTCTTATTAACAGCAGAACACCAAAAATGCGCGAATTTTGAAATTTTTTTCAAACTTCTAGATTATGGTTAAATTTTCGCTTCATTGCGTCATTGGATCTCCTCTCAATCACCAACTGCCCACACCTTGCCCTCTATCATTAAAAATCGTTTCTGATAACTACCAGTAGTTTCCAGTACGTTATTGATAACTATCAGTAAATATCAGTAATTTTGCCCATCACGGCATTGCCGCAAAAATTAGGAAATTGTTGGCTTGATAGGTGCTCGTGCAACCCAATTTTGTCCATCCGATAAATCTTGCAGAAATATCGAGAGTACAACGTACCCACGCATGCCATCTTTATTGATTTCAAAGCAGCATACGATACAGTTGATCGAGACCAGTTACATAATGCATGATGGTACATAATGGTACATAATGCACGAAACCGGTTTTGTGGATAAACTGACATTACCAGGATGAAAGGAAGAGGCTCAAAGCAAACAAACGTGTGCCTCTCACAGACGGTAACCGTTGACTGCGTCGAACTAGAAGTGATAGATGAGTTTGTGTATTTGGGATCGCTAGTGAGCGCGGACAACAACACCAGTTAGTAGATCTAGCAGCGTACTCAAGCGGAAAATCGGACTTACTTGCCCTTTGCAAAACGCTATGATCAAGAATCAAGAAGCATACGCTGCCGTACGAGGCTGACGATGCGCAAAACCCTCATTAAACAAATAGTTCTTTATGGATTGTAAGCCGTGTTTGAGCGGAAGGTACTGCAGACCATATTTGGCGAAAGTCGGTAATCTACGGTGGGCCAGGTGCGTCGTAAGGATGCCGGACGAAAGTGCGACGAAAACAGTTCTCTTTAGCAACCACGCCGGCTCCGGGAACAGAGGGCTCAATGTGCGAAATGGCTCGACCAGGTCGAAAGGGATTTGCGACTTCTGAGACGACTGGGAAGCTGGCGACGAGCAGCCCAAGGTCGAGTTGAATGGAGGCGATTGCTTTAAACAATACGAGCCACCCCGGCTTTATGCTGCGGACAACAACGATGACACATTGTCAATCGTACGCAACTGCCGACCAATAAGTTTGATCTAGCCTAACTAATTTCTTTAACGGGATGATGTATCAATAATAGCAAAACTTTACTGATACTTAGTGATATTATTGCTTACTGATAACTATCAGTAGGTAATGATAGTTTTCCCATCCCTACTGGGCACCGCTCAAAAGGTTTTGAGCGATGGTGGGACCGACTTCTATTGGTGCTTCGTGCTTTTATTCACTGTTTCTTCAAAGCTAGCATATCCTGCAACACCTTGGGTATTTTACGTAATCTGGTCTTCATGGTGGCCCAGAACTTCTCCACCGAGCGAAGCTCCGGCGAGTTCAGTAGGTTGACGTCTTTTAGTGGCAAACACAATACTGTTATCTCTGTACCATTAACATCTGTAACATCGGCCGCGTGTAGTGTCTGGTTGCCAAATCCGGCAACCGCAGTACAACAGAGCAACGGGCGTTTCTGGAGGCACTCGTCCTGGTAGATTGGCCTGTTGATGGCACCCGTCGTAATGAATGGCCGGTCATCTCGCCGCACACTAGATGGCCTGCCAAACCAAGTATTATTTAGCGTATACGTCCATTTTATTCTTCCTTAGCTTCTCAGGAACGGTCAATCATGGTTTGGTAACATAAAACTCCTGTTGGCTACTGCTTTGTATCCGCCTTGATGTAACTCTCGTCGTCCATCACGACGCACCTCGGTTTCGTCAGCTACCACTGACTTCTGTTGGGTCATCTGGGTTTCCTTTAAACTTTACCATGCTAGACACCGTCAAATGCTGGATACCAAGGTTTGCCCCAATCTATTTGCGGCACGCAGTATTATTTTCGACGATGATGTACATGATTTTTTGGTGGATCTGCTCTAGCTTCAATAAAATGAAGTTCTTCCAACGTAAACATTGAGTGCACTCTTAGCTAGTTTCATGTCAAAAGTTCATCATTTTTTACCTACACGCTATAATGTTATTAACTAATCAGCGTGTGAATTAGACAGTCGTCCTGAAAACCTCGAAGCTCGAACAGTACTCCATCGTAGCAATAATTATTCGGGTTAGCTTCCCCGAAAAACCGTTTTCGTTTACGATTTTCCATGGCTTTTATTCGTATACACTATCATATGCGGCTTTGAAGTCACTAAAATCTCTTTATACGTCTATTCATTTTACGTGATTTCGTTTAACGTTCGCTTTTTTTTACGTCCGGCATTCGAATTAACGTTAATTTGAATAACTGATAAACAGAGTGTCAAAAAGAACTATTAATTTGCAGAGGACGTTAGATAATTAATGATTTTTTAACTGTCATAATTTTAACTCGATGCTCGTATGTTAGTTGAAAGGCAATTATATTTCAAATCAACTTGCCACACACTTAAACGATTCGGTAAAATTTACCGAAATCTAAACAGCTGAACGTTCGGTAAAATTTTTTATTGCACCAAACATTACTAATGATCTGTAAACGTCGATTGGCACCATCGAAATTTTTACCGAAGCGAGATTCTTAAACCGGTAAAATGCTATATCGTCGCCAATCACCAGAAAAAGTGTGATTGTGATCAGATGAAACTCGTAATGGAACTCAAACTCTACAATATGAATAAAACTGATATACAGAGCACGAGTATTTAGGAAATTTAAGTCTTCTTGTATCAAATTTATCATAATTTATATGACATACATTGGGCAATTTCCTTTGAAAATGTGAAAATAGTGTCTTTCTAAACCTAATATTTTCGGAGATATAAGCAAAAGAAAATAAGAGGTTTTGATAGAAACGGGTATTTTCCTTAAAAATGGAGGTGCTCCTCTTAAACGAGGAAATGTCCGATCGGCACCAAATTGTGGATTTTCACTTTCTGACCAAAAACGAACAATCTGGCAAAATTTGTTTAAATCCGTGAAGGTCGATTACACTTCTGAACTTTTTCTCGGTCACTTGAAGTGGAATGATATACGACCATCCGACCCATATACGACCTCTAAAGCTTTCGCTTCAAGATAGTAACGTATGGTAACGGATGCTAACACGTATTGAAAAAGCTAGGGGTTTCGCATTGCATCGACCATTTGCCGCAATACTATTTTACAAACGGCAGGCTGAACGTGACGATCTGTTATGAGAATATTTCAAACCCTTTGTGAAGTATCTCTAATATAACCCGAGGAAGTAACCTAGGACTGCTGTTATTTTCGTTATACTGTTCACTGATCGCAAGATTTTTATAGTGATTAGAACCTCCTTCTTCTGAACGCATCGTACTTCCGTTGTAGTACAAAATAGACTAAAAATAATTGGGCTCAACCGGGATTTGAACCCGGGACCTCTCGCACCCAAAGCGAGAATCATACCCCTAGACCATTGAGCCGCTTCTGTAGAGACGGATATTTTTGGGTTCGTGATGTACCGGAACTAGTTCTCTCAACCGGTAAACTAAACCGCAACGGCAACGTTATTAATATTTAACGTATAATTTATTGCATTTGAAGATTGCTGTTCGGGGAATAAGTTTAAGGTGAGATTTTCTCTAAGTGTTACATAATTCTGTTCCTTCAGAAACAAAACTAGAGAATTTGAATTTGAGTGAAACTATTTCCGGACACATGTTGCAGCGTATTGATTACATTCGAGGTCCTAGTTAGTCTAGATGGTAAATTAACATTTTGTTCGCATTACATAAAACGCCTCACGCTTAGGGTAAACGGGAAAAATCACCAATGTGTTTTATGGTCCAGCAAAAAATGTTGGGTAAACTTACATACTTCATACATTTAAATAAATTCTTCATTACCATTCCCAAACGCTTCCCCCATAGAACCAAGTGTTACTTTTTGCCTAGTGAAAATAATTGACTTTCCATGCCGTCGCCGTCGTCTGAAAGTTGTCAATTTGCTTTTACTGCTCAGCATTCCGGTAGCCTCGCTTTTCTCTGGAAGTGGTAAATTTAGCCTAAGCATGCCATTTCGAAAACAACCTCAGCAGTAAAATTTTACGAGCTAACCCGCTCAATTTACATACCTTTTTACGGCTATGCAACGCCACATGGCACACTTTTGGATGGAAAATCAGTAGAATTTAGGAACCTCTCAGCAGAAGACCGGTCGTAATCGGTACAGGGAAGCTGTACGGCCTTGAATCGTTTTTTACCATACCTTTGTAATGTAGGTATTGCAGCTAATAAAACGCAAATTTTGCTTCAAAGTGAGTGGTTTAAGCGAGTAAAAAACTGTAAGGGGGCGCAAAGAAATTTCAAATTATTTTCCCTAACCTATCAATCGTCGTCACATTTCAGATCATTTTCAATCAGCCAAAAAAAGAAAAAAAAAACAACACATCACGATAGCAATTATTCCGAAGAAAAACACCTTTTCAATTTCCTACGCGCGGGAGAAATATTTTCGTTTGCTTTTCCTTCTGCCGCGTTGCCTGCGGCAAGGACAGGGATATGTTTTAACGATTATTTGGCTTACTTCGTAAAAGTTGTGAAATACAAAAATAAACAATCATTCCGACAACATTTTTCTTTGCTCTGTTACCTTCCGCCGTAGACGATGCGTTGCTAGCCAATAAACTCCACGTTCATTCAGATCCTTTTTTCGTCTGTTCGGCAATTCGTGTTCTGCCATTACAGACCCCCTGGTGGTGGTGAGTTAGCCCAGGGGCAATATTTTACGGATCGGATTAGCTGTTAGTTTTTTTTTCAACTCTGAATGTTGTGTTCTTTTTCTGGTCAGCTGCATTTTTATGTTTCATTCGCACAAAAAAGAACTTAATAAAGGGATTGAAATAAACAATTGCCCTGGGACATTTCACCAATAATTGTTTTGTATTGTCTGCTTATGGTCTTTTACTTTTTTCGAGTAAAATGTTTATTTCGTTCATTTTATTGAGAGACTGAGACCTCACACGTCCACTAAAGTTTGTTCAAAAATTTACCAAAATAACGAATATGGGCTCAACCGGGATTTGAACCCGGGACCTCTCACACCCAAAGCGAGAATCATACCCCTAGACCATTGAGCCGCTGGTTGTTTAACCAGCTGACCAATTTGGCTCCAAACGGCTTGCGCTGCTCGCGGGGGAAAATGCTTTCTCAACTGGAAAATTGAAGCGCGACCACAGCAGCGTTATGAATTTATTTTCTATGCTTACTGGATTATCCGTTTTTTCGGCGAACGACGTCGGGTTTGTCGGTGGCTGTTCGCCAGGCCAAGCGGCTCAATGGTCTAGGGGTATGATTCTCGCTTTGGGTGCGAGAGGTCCCGGGTTCAAATCCCGGTTGAGCCCTATGGTTTTTGTCAATGATCACACAAAAACCATCTAATTGTTATTGCTTGTTTGCTTTGTAATTGGATGCAACGATAGCATCTATTATTTCTTTTTAAACTTTTCTAGGAACTCGACACAGAGCTGTGGCCTTGCTGTCTATATCCTATTACATGATTTATCTCACGATTGCAGGTCGTGAAGAGCACTTTTGAAAACAAATTTCCCATCCGGAGTGTCTCGGAGCGGTTGTCGTTATCGTTGAAAATAGATCTAGATCTTGTGTCCTCTCGGTGTCCGACTCGAAGCAATTTGTCCTTCATCGTTACCTGTACAACACTTCGCAGGCAGGTCGCACGCCAGGAGTTCTCCGTAGCCGTAACCGTCTCTATGCTGATGTGAAGCCCGAGGTGCGATAAGTCAAACGCTTTCCTGCCGAGAAGTAAGACGTGTATCTTCATTACCCGACCTTTCTTGTGCTCCTTCTTCGTTCAGGTCCGGCGAACAGAACAAAAAGTGACCAACGGTCTCAGAACATCAAAGATTTCCTTGGTTTGGGCTTCATTTACCTTTCTTCGATTCGCTGCAAGGATCCTGTTTCGGGCAGGTAAAAATCCTAGCCAAATCTAAAAGCCTGGCGGGAAAAATTAATTATTTTTCTCTACAGTTTTTGTTTCGTTGTATTTTTTGCGTTGCTTTTGATTTTTCGGACGCGTAAATAGGCAGCCAACCTTGGTGCGTGTGAACACCTGTTATTTTCGATCGTAAATCTTCCTTGTTTTATGGATATCCTTTTCGTGTCTTGCAGTGCGATAAAACAACAGAACAGATCGGACGGGTCAAAAGGAGGAGTAGAAGCCCGGTTTAGATATTGCAATCTCATTAAATGCTATTAACTTTGGTGATTTAGATTTTCTTGGGCAGATAAAGTAGAGAACAGCCCAACCCAGCCCAGCGGAAATGTTTTAAGTTTTTGCCAGATGGGATTTGATGCAGGGAAATCATTACGGATGATGTAAGGATAATCGCTCGAAACTCGCGCGCAGGTACTGAATGAATCAACAGAAGGAGACGGTACGAGGATGTGAAATATTATTTAATATTTCATGTTCCGGGAGAGCGCCTCTGGGCCTGTCGCAGACGGACAAGTCGAAAATGCATTGAAATCTTCTACGTTTGAAACGAGCAGAGGGAAACGAAGAAATAGTTTTTCATTTACTAATCCTTCTCTTTTTAACTAGATCTACGATGGGCATTGTTCGCGTGTAAATGAATTCAATGTTTGATGGATTTATTCTTTTGATGTGCTTTGAGCTGGCCGAACAATGAAAATGAAATCAGAATAAAGTGTTCCTGAGTCCCTGATGGAGATGCATTGACCATTTTTTTCTGTTAAGTCACAGTCAGTAAGACGTACCTGTCCACAATAAGCTAGGATTATTCTTTCTCAAGCGACTTATAATAAACGGAAAATATGACGAACAATGAATGAATAATTTTTAAACGCAGTACCAAGCTATCATTTTTAAATTGGATGTCGTAGATATATGTCATTTATTGTAAGTTAGAGTTTTCGATTAACAATTTAAAATTTGGACGTTTATTATGAGGCATTCCATTACCGGCCCATCAAATCCACAGAATGAGAGAAACGATATTTATCAAAATTACGTAACATAGAAAGTAATTGATCGCAATAACAGCTGAGAAACAGGAAACTTTAAAATGAATATAATCCTTGAAGCAAAACAAAAAGTAACTCATTTTGCTTAACTTCTGGATTCAATCCAGCTGGCTAGAGGAACACCCACCAAAATCCACAACTATAATTATATCATTTCCGTAGAAGGTAAAAGAAATTTTTCAAGAAGCAATAGCACATAATCGCATAATTTAAGCAACCTTTTTTCGAAGCAACACATTCGACTTCACCAGTGCTCCTCAAATACACAAGTTAAGGGGCGAACCTCACCTCGCCAGTTTACCTTAACTAAGGATTCGTTTTTTTTTCTCTCCATTTCAAACTCCAAACTGTGCGAAACAGGATGTGGCTGAGCTGAAAACGAGCTTGTTGATGTTGGATTCCTTTTTTTCTGTGCTGCTCTCTCGAAAACTTTCCAAACTGTATTGAATTGGGCTGTGCGGGATTGTACACAAATGCAAGGGACAAGACTGTGCCAGTGCCGAATTGCGGCGAGAAGGTTCGCAATCACTGTGATTTGCTTCGATGGTGTAGTCATGACCCTACCTTAGCGCTGCTGCTGCGGCATTAAGAATAGAAATCCCTTTTCCCTTTTCTCCTAGTTCTCTGTGGGAAAAATTCTGTGCTAAAAAAACTCGTAAGCGAACAATAAGCATGTTATTCCGCATAAAAGTCCTTTCGATAGTGCGCTCTTTTAGACTTCTACGTGCCAGCTGGTGACCGGAGAAAAACCAGTCGGAAAAGTTACGCGAAAATGGGAAAACCTACTGCCGTGCCCCGGTCAGAGCAGTGCCAGTGGTCATTTTCCTTACTGCAGGATGTTGGTCGGCTCCATTCAAACCAGAAAACCTCGAAGCACGAAAGGAAATCGATTGGCTATTGTGAGCCAGAACGGTTTCGTTCCGTGTACTGACCTTTCTCTTCCCATGCCGCTTGATTGGTTCGGACCGTAGGACCTTTCCGAAGGCTATTATTGCCACAAGGTGGAAGAGAATTTAGCTCATCATGCCTGCGGATCAGGTCAGCCGACAGGGGACTTGATGATGCGAGCAAAGCAGAACTAATCGTTCAAAAATAGAGTGAAGCCTCGGGTGTCTGCTGGTGCTGCTGCCGTTTCGCTTCGAAATGGTTCCCAGGAGGAATCGGTATTTTTTCCTGGTGAACTGGTCTGGTCAATTGGGTCACTGTGGCGTTGACTGCAGCTTGCGCCATGTAGGTGTGCAGACCAGGGAGAGTTTAAAGCTGCTTTAAAGTGTTTAGCCTTAATGGATAGTTGCTGACGATTGAAAATTATTTTCCTATTATATGGCAAATGCAGTAAAATGAAGATCGGTCCCCGTTATGATTTTGTTGCTCTGTATTAAGCAGATTTGACTGAAGTTTTTGGAGCGTCTTAGTAGAATACGAGACCCCCCCCTTTAGTTGGCCAACATCGGAAGACCAAAAACTTTAAAAAATATTTGTAATGTCCTTTCTTTATACAGCACCAAATGTTGGCAAACTGGGTCAAAATCGAACTAAATGTATGTCCATAGACTAGGCTGACCAGACGTTCCGGATTCGGATGACTTGTCCCGGAAGATGAAGCGTTCCGGGAAGTGTCTCGAACTGCTTTTCTATCGTGCCAGTTGAATATTGAAATGCTCAGAGAAATGTTATTGGCGACACAGATTTTTTTTCTGGAAATTTTAGAGAATGTTACAAGAAGTAGTCTATTTACCAAGAATGGTCGAAATGAATGATTCAGCTAAAAGGTGCATCTAATTTAGTATTGAATTACCTATAAATAAATTTGTTATGTACTACAGGACCAACTTAGCAAATAAGCCTTTCGATATGTCGGTGTAACTGATAACTGGCAATTTGTGGTAATTTTGGGAATAAGCCATTCGACATGCAGTAAGTCATACAGTCACTTTAGCCTAGGATATGATGAGCACGATTAGAGCAACTTTGATTGGGAGTTTGAGAATCAAATAAATTTGGGCTGGGCTTAACAAATATTTTCTGCTTATAGCTTTTGGCGATCAAAGTCAACCGAAACTAACAAAGTTACTGAATTAAGGATTGTTCTATCTTTTGTATTTATGGTGCACTGTCGGTTTCTACTGAATGATACACACACAGCGCTCTTCGTAAAAGATGGCAAGACTTAAATGACAATACTGAAAGATGTCAAGACACAAAATTGGCAAGACGGAAAGATGGCGAGACAGAGAGATGGCTATATAGAAAATTTGCTAGATAGACAGATTGCAAGACAGAACGTTGCAAGACAGAAAATTGACAAGACAGAAAATTTGCAAGATACAAAATTGGTCAGACAGAAAGGTGGTAAGACTGACACTTGATAACACAGAAATGTGGCAAGGCAGGAAGTGTGCAAGACTGACCCTTGATAACACTGAAAAATGGCAAGACAGAAAGTTGTAAATTGGTCAGGCAGAAAGATGACAAGACAAAAAATTTGCAAGACAGAAATTTGGCAAGACAAAAAGTTAACAAGACAGATACTTCCCAAGCAACAATTTGAGTTTTATTACACCCTTATGATGGTATTCAAGACCAAAAATGGTCTTGAAGACCACCATAAGAGTACAATACAACTCACATTGTTGCTTGGGTTGGCAAGACAGAAAGATGGCAAGATAGAAAATTGGCATGACAGAAAGTGGGCAAGACCAGGGCTTAGACCGATCCTTTTTTTCTACGCGCATTCAAGTTCACGCCGTCCGTTTAGAAGTGGAATACGAACGCTATGCATGACACAACTGGCAGTTTGCTCAGTCAAACGCCGATTGCAGGCAGCAGTACGAACGCGTTCTGAAGCCATTTTGACATTTTCGTTTCGATCAACTTGCCTTTACCGTTTGGAGCAGCGAATGACTGCAAAACAGTCAAATGACTGGCAATCACCACGCTAACGAAAAGCAACCGCACAATCGTATGATTCAATACTACAAAAAAACAACCACTACATGTGCATGGAAGAAGTCGGTCGGACTCCGTCCAATACAAACGAATATTTTGCTTGCGTCGGACCGACGTCCGGGTGACAAACTATTACTGTGAGCAGCCGATTTGGAGACAAAAAGAGAAACGAAAAAATACGTCACCGTGTGCTTCCAGTCAGTTTGCAGTTTATATTCTCAAAGCGCAAAGCAAAACGGGAGATCGACTGTTTGTTTTTGCTGAGATGCCGCATGAATTGTAAGACGGCAGCGCAAGCGGCAGATTGGCTGGATTCAAAAAACAGTCAAATGATCGTTCAAAAAGGGAAGTTTGAATGCGGAAAGTTCGCATTCACGGCAGTCTCATTCAACTTGCGATCCCTTTTCAAGCCCTGGGCAAGACTGAAACTTATCTAGACAAAAAGTTGGCAACACTGAAAGATGTGTCGCATCAATCCTATCTTATCATATCTTATCTCACACTAACGCAGCCAATACTTGAAGGCATCCTGGAAAATGATGATTGCTTGAATCGATCATTTTTCAACACTGAAAGATGTGTCGCAATAAGACAGAAAATTTGCAAACCGGTGAATTGGCAACACAGAATATTGGCAAGACAGAAAATTAGCAAGACTGAAATTAGGCAAGACAGAAAGTTGATAAGACAGAAAATTTGCAAGACACAAAATTGGCAATGCAGGAAGATGATTAGACAGAGAGATGGCAAGACAGAAAATTGGGATGATAGAAAATTTGCAAGATTGAAACTTGAGAGACAGAAAATTGACAGGACAGAAAGATGGCAAGACAGGCTATTTGCGATTCAGAAAATTCGCCAGACAGTAAGATGGCAAAATAGAAAGTTTGCAAGAGAAAATTGGCAAGATAGAAAGATCGTCATCGTCATCAGCAGCCTAGAGCCGGGGTGGCTCGTGCTGTTTCAAGCAGTCGTCTCCATTCAATTCGATCCTGGGCTACTCGTCGCCAATTTCCAGTTGTCTCAGAAGTCGCAAATCACTATCGACCTGGTCGAGCCATCTTTCATGTTGAGTCTCTCTGTTCCTGATGCCGGTGGGGTTGTTGAAGAGAAATGTTTTCGTTGCACTGTTGTTCGGCATCCTCACGACATGTCCGGCTCATCGTAGCCTATCGCTTTTCGCCAGATGTACGATGGGAATTCTCTCCAAGTAGTGCCCATAGCTCGTGATTCATACGCCTTTGGCACTCTCTGCTTTTAGTTTGTACTCCGCCAAATATCGTCCGCAGCACCTTCTCGAACACGGCACAGGCGCGTATGTCCTCCGTCAGCAGCGTCACAGCTTCAAGTCCATAAATTCTCCGCTAGATCTTCGTATTAGTGTTATTGTCCGCAGTCATTAGCGATCCTAGATGCAGGAATTCATCTACTATTTCTAGTTCGTCGCCGCTAACGGTTACTGACCGTGAGTGGCGCACGTTTGTTCCCTTCAAGCTTCTTCCTTTCAAGTATTTGGTCTTCGACGCATCTATTTTTAGCCCAATCCTCCCAGTTTCCGCTTTCAGTTTGGCGTAGATTGCTTTAGCTGTCGCAAGGTTCCTGGCCATGATACCAAAGTCATCTGCAAAGCCTAGATGTAGGCTAATCTTGGTGAAAATCGTGCCTCTCGTTTCGATGCCGCTTGTTGGATCATTCTCTTAAGAGCGATGTTGAACAGCATGCAGGAGCAAGCCGTCACCTTGTCTCAACCTTCACCGCGTCTCAAAGGGACTCGAGAGTGTCCCCGAGTTGCGTACGTAACACATCACTCGATCCAATGTATGTAGCTCTGATCAGTCGCGTCAGTTTATCCGGAAAACTGTGTTCGTACATTATCTGCCTTAGCTGGTCTCGATCGACTGTATCCTATGTTGCTTTGAAATAAATAAAGTTGTGATGCGTGGGCACGCTGTACTGCCGACATTTCTGCAAGATCTATCGGATAGTAAAAATCTGGTCCGTAGTTGCGCGAGTCCCCATGAAGCCCACCTGGTAATTTCCTACGAAACTCTATGCTATCAGTGACAGCCGGCGCATCAGGATCTGGGAGAATTCATTATTTTGAGATTTAGTTTTGCTTGTTAAGTGTAGATCAGATTGATCATCTACATTTGTCAAGCCAGATGTAACACAGGGCAACATTCTTGCTCTCCTTCTTTTTTGTTTCTATTTTCATTTTACGGCTAATGCCCTTGAGAATGGAAACTAGTTTAAGCCTAATGTGGTAAGGTGCAAAAATAAATTAATATTTATAAAACCAGTCATTATTCTGGTGCGATCGAGAAAGATTGCATTTTGAAAATCTTAAATATTTGTTAAATAACGCTACGACATAATTTTTCGAATACATCATTGTGTGTAAAACCCGTCCCGAGCAGACGCGAAATGCAAAATGTGTGTATAATCTATCTATCTCCCACTGTCCGGCAGTGATATTATAAAAAAAGCTAACTGCATTGATCTATGGTTAGTCTATTCAATTATCTTAGTTTCGGGTTAGAAATGGTGTTAGCTCTATTGACTATCCAAAGACCCATAAAGAATGACTGAGTACTTGCAGCGCATTCCGGAATCATTTTCTAGTCAGCAAGCCCCGCCAGGAGGTAATACTAGAATCATATAGATTATACTATTACATTCGGACTTTCAACTCGTTTGGTATGTTACTACCAAAAGAGTCGACCCGTATATATTAGTGGCATGTAGAAAAATTCGACTTGAAACGATCTTACCAGATTGCTGATTGGGTCCATATTACATTTTCTTACTTATCGCGTGATTTGAGTTTCCATCAGTGCGTCTAATATCCAAAAATTAATTTAATTTTTCCATCTGATATCCATGTGCATTATTTAAACTTCTTAAGGACAAATTTCTACTGTATAGGTGCTTGATGAGCTACAACGAAACAAATAATTGGCTGTGCGGCTCAACCGTCTGCCCAAAATCTCAACTTTAAGATCTGGCATCCGGGAACCACGCAGCATCGCACCTCTTAGCTTAACTACTCAATAGAGTATTACCGGGTATGGTCGTGTGGAGGCGCTAGGGAGGAACTTGGGCTGGCGAAAGCTATGTTGGACGCTTCCTCGTTTGCCTTTTTTTCCGTGTTGGGTATTTTTATCACTGCGACCATTTGTTTGATCTATTGTGATATATTCCCCGTTTTATTATAGCTATGTTGTCAAGATGACGCACCACTAGCAGAAGTGATTGTCATTGTTTGACTAATAGCATTTGTCCAGCCCGGTGATGCACTTCGGATGAAGTGCACTACTGCGCTGGGAGTTGTTCTCCAAATATCAGAGGGTTCTAACAGCCCTCTTTCAAAGAACCTTAATCTTTTATTGAGAATTGCCGGACATCGGCATAACAGGTGTTCCGAGTCTTCTTTTTCTATGCCGCAGAAGCGACATATATCATCATGAAGTTTTCCCATTAGCTTCAGATGATAGCGGCTCGGACAATGTCCTGTTATAAGACCAGTATAAATGCTTAGATCTTTCTTCGAAAGCTCCAGTATTTTGCGAGTAATTGAAACGTTTGGAGAGATGAAACGTTTCGACTGCCTAGCATTGAAAGTGTTATTCCAATTTGATTCCACTTTCGTACAACCCCATGCTTTTAACTCCATTTTTAAAGCAGAAGCAGATAAGCAACAGAAGGGCTCAGGTCCTACAAATTGATGAGATGATCCGAGTCTTGCTAGTGCATCAGCTCTCTCATTTCCATCAATTCCACAGTGACCTGGGACCCAGTACAAGCTGACTTGGTTACGACGAGACAATTTTTGGAGTGATTGAATACATTCCCAGACAAGTTTTGATCTGCATGTCGCCGACTTTAGAGCGTTTAGAGCTGCTTGGCTGTCGGACATGATGCATATATTTGAATGTTTATAGTTCCTGCGCAAGCACACAGTCGTACATTCTAGAATTGCTTGTATTTCAGCTTGGAATACAGTTGGCCATCTGCCCATAGAAATTGACATGTCTATTCCTGGGCCAGTGACTCCTGCTCCCACTTGATTGTCCATTTTTGAACCATCTGTATAGAAAACTGTCGAGCCTGGACGAATATCGGGACCACCATCTTCCCAGGAATCACATCTAGGCTCAAATACACGAAATATTCGGTTGAAGTTGTATTTTTTCTCCATCCAATCTTCATTACTGGTTACAAGAGGATTTATACTAATAGTTTTTAGAATACTGAGATGACCTGTTAAGTCCCCTTCAAAAAGGTTCTTTGATCTTTTGATCCTCAGAGCACTTTTTTCAGCTTCTAATTGTATAAACTGATGCAATGGAAGTATATAGAGTAAAGCATCCAATGCCTTCGAAGGTGTACTTCTCATTGCACCTGTTATTGAGAGAGTGGCTAGCCTTTGAAGTTTTTCCAGCTTTGTTTGGGTAGTTTCCTCTTTCGTTTTTGGCTCCCAGACCAACGAAGCATAGGTAATCCTGGGTCTGACAATGGCCGAATAGATCCAATGGATCATCTTCGGTTTCAGTCCCCATTGCTTACCAAACGTTCTTTTACATATCCATAGAGCATTTGTTGCTTTGTTTACTGCTTGCTCTAGAAATGTGTTCCAATTGAGTTTTCTGTCAAGAAATACTCCAAGATATTTAACAGTGTCTGAAAGTTTTAAAAGTGTTCCTTTCAATCTGATGTTATTTAATGTAAATTTTTTTCTTCTCGTAAATGGTATGATAGTAGTTTTATTGGCATTTATGCTGAGACCCTGCCTATCACACCATGATGAAATCAAATTTAAAGCCATTTGCATTCGGTCAGCGATAATAGAATCAAATTTTCCTCGAACAATTATGACTATATCATCTGCGAAGCCAATTATTTCAAAGCCTAGCGCCGTCAACTTTTGAAGAAGATCATCAACTATTAAAGACCACAGTAGAGGTGATATTACGCCTCCTTGTGGGCAACCTTTTACTGCTCTAATGCTTATAGATGAGCTTCCAAGGCTTGCTGATATCTCCCTTTTTGATAACATTTCGCTAATCCAGTCGATAATGGATATATCGAAACCACGTTTCGTCATAGCCATAATCATTGAATTATGAGATGAATTATCAAATGCGCCTTATATGTCAAGGAAGGCAGCTAGTGAAATTTCTTTCGCTTCAAAAGACTTTTCTAGTTTTTTTACAACAGTTTGTACTGCTGTTATTGAAGATTTGCCTTCTTGATATGCGAATTGATATTCGCTCAAAGGATCTTTGGCTAAATATGATGATTTTATATGCTCATCAATTATTTTTTCCATTGTTTTTAACACAACGGACGATAAGCTTATCGGCCTGAAGGATTTTGGTGAAGTCTTATCCTTCTTATTAGCCTGCGGAATGAACGTGACCCGTACTTGTCGCCATACTGCTGGTATATGACCTAGTATCAGGCTTGATTGAAAAAGGTTTGTTAGAATAGGTGTTAAAAACGCCTTGCCCTTCTGTAGTAGTACAGGAAAAATTCCATCCCTACCCGGTGATTTGAAGGGTTCAAAAGTGTCAATCGCCCATTCAACCTTGCTTCTTGTAAAAATTATTTTGGCCAAAGTACAAGCATCATTCCTGTTTCTATCTAACCCAGTCATTTCACTCGCTATATCGAGAATTTCTGTCCTGGTTTCAAGATTTACAGTTCTCAATGCCGGTGCACTTTGGTCTCCGCATGTATTAATGATTGAACAGGGAAAATGTATTCTCATCATTAACTCTAATGTTTCCTTAGTTGAGTTAGTAAAAGAGCCATCCTCTTTTTTCAAAGTACCTAACCCATTAGAATGATCTTTAGCGAGGATTTTCTGCAATCTAGCAGTTGCTGGAGTATTTTCAATGTTTTCACATGTGAGCCTCCAGTGAATCCTCTTTGATCTTCGTATTTCCCTATTATAGGCAGTGAGAGTTTGTTTATACTCCTCCCACTGTTGTGTTCTTTTTGCCCGGTTAAATAATTTCCGAGTTTTCTTTCTAAATTTCTCCAAAGTTTTGTTCCACCAAGGTACATCTCTATTCGTAGAGCGTTCCTTTGCAGGACAGCTTTCGTGATAAGCTTGTTGGATCAGGTTTGAAAGTTGTTTTGAGTTGTCCTCAAGTTCTTTACATGTCCTTGAGCAGCCTTTCAAGTTCTTGACTCCAACCTTCAGTTTCAAATTATACTGATCCCAGTTTGTTTTCCTGGGATCTCTTATAATTTCCTTAAGTTGCTGATTAGCTTCGTAATCAAACATGATTTGCTTGTGATCGGACAAAGATTCTTCATCCGATACGTGCCAATTTTTTATTTTATCAGTCATCGTTGGACTGCATAGTGTTAAGTCAAGTACTTCTTGCCTTATTGCGTTTACAAAAGTTGGCTCTTCCCCTTTATTGCATATATCTATATCATTTGATGATATATAGTCTAAAAGGAGTTCACCTCTGTTATTGGTATCTGTGCTGGCCCAAACAGTGTGATGGGCGTTTGCATCACATCCAATTACAAGTGCTTTGTTTTGTTTCTTGCAGTAAGAAACCAAATTTACCACTTCTGGTGGAGGTACTTCACCCAAATATCCTGGAAAATATGCAGATGCTACGCAAATTTCAGTCGTGTCATGGGTCGTTGGAACCTCCATCATTATTGCTGTGAGATCTTTTGTAATCAATTCTGTAATTGGAAAACTTTTTATGTTTTCACTTACTAAAATGACAGCTCTTGGCGTGAGCTCACCTTCGGCGTAAATCAATTTACACGACTTTGTAGGAATTCCTTGTATCCTACCTTTATAGGTCCAGGGCTCCTGGATCAGTGCCACATCCAGGTTGCTTTCTGTGAATCTTCTACAAAGTACAGCAGTTGCTCCCTTTGCATGGTGAAGATTCACCT
Source organism: Sabethes cyaneus (assembly GCF_943734655.1). Lineage (NCBI taxonomy): Eukaryota > Metazoa > Arthropoda > Insecta > Diptera > Culicidae > Sabethes > Sabethes cyaneus. The sequence continues at coordinate 69,004,419 of NC_071354.1, forward strand.
GGACAAATTTAACATTTTTTCTTTGTAATTTTATATGATTTGTGGTACGACCGGGCTGTTTTGGGTTTAGTCCTGCACCGTTGACACAACTGGGTCCTGGGATTTGACTAATTATATCAGCATCGCCAGTTTCCTCTTGGGTCTTATCGATGCCAGGGTCCCTCCTGAGTGCTGATCCCCCACTTGATTTGTTATTTATATTTATATTAAAAGTTTTATTAATTGTTTCCATCTCGATGGTCTTAATTTGCTGGGAGAAAGAATCAGCTGTCCGTTACCAGCTTAGAACAGAGGGAGCAAATTACTGCACGGGGTGCCCTGGTACCATGCAGGCTCCGTTCGACCTTGGGAGACTTAATTAGACCCCCCCAAGCATTCATCCTTAGGCACGGGTCGCGTTACACCGAGGAATGGGGTCCTCCTCCGCAATTTACTCAGAATGCAGCATGCTCCAATGTTGCTTGCTACATTGGGAGCAAACGTTTTTTTACAAGATTTGCCGCGGAAGAGACTCGGTGCAGATCTAGATGGATCCATCACGTGTTTGTCATGGAGCCATCCAGCGCTGCACACCAAAAGACAAATCTCAACACTCCTCCTTTATCCTGGCTTGTGACAGACAGTTTGGGTCCCGATCCAATTTCCCCATCACTTGTTCACTCTTTTCATGGAGTCACACGTGCTAGTTCATCAGCGTGGTCCCTCACTGGCGGAGTTTGCTCACTCGTTTGCCTACCCCATTTCATACCCAGCAGACGCGAAATGCAAAATAATATCAAAATGTGTTATGGAAATCGAATAACTCGTATCAAAATTTGGTCTTGTTTTGGCTGATATAGTAAAATAACAAAAAATAAGATCAAAATTTTGCTCCTTTAAGGCCAAAAAATAACTACTGTGTTATTTGAATAACAAAGCAATAACACGACTGTATCCAGCGTTTATTTGTTTGTTTATTTGTTTATTTATTCATCTGGCCATACAGGCCTTCATGAATTGGATTGGATGGGGAAAAGCCTCCTTGAGATGATCATACATCGACCGTTCTCAAGCAGGCGTAAAAACCCCATCATCTTTAGATATCAATACATAGTATACGTTTACAGGGCTTACAATACATTTTGGATCACATTTAACTTACGACTACTTTAAACAATTAATAGAAATCTTACGTACTAGGGTAATCTCGCGTCATTTGAGTTTCCATCAGTGCGTCTAATATCCAAAAATTAATTTAATTTTTCCATCTGATATCCATGTGCATTATTTAAACTTCTTAAGGACAAATTTTAGAATAACTTATTTTAGTATTATTAAGGTGTTTAATAACAAATGCAGTAGCATATGAGAGATTAAAAAAACATTTTATAAAATATTTATGATCTAAAATCTCTTTAATCAATATAAAAAATTTATGCAATTTATCGAATTCACACTTTATTGGCTGTGTTATTTTTGGAATATCTTGAAACGTTGACAATTAACCTTTAACACAATGTGTTACAATTAAGATAAAATCAGTACATGGTTTGTTATGAATCAGGTATTAATTAGAGGCAGTTTAGTTATAATTTTCGATATTTTAACCACTTACGGAGGCTAATTTATACCAACGGTTGTTATAATATGATCGAATATATCAAATTCATAACAACTATTGTTAGAAAATTTGATAACAGAATAACAAGATCTGTTATAATTTTGTTAGGTCCTCCTGATCGGGTATTCAATAACAAAATATAGCATTATAATAAAGTTTGATATTGTTTTTATTTTATTTTGCTCTTCGCTCCTGCTAGGGATACCTGTTATGATATGTCACTACAGTTGAGTATTCAAAGCCACCTAATAAAAGTGTACTCTCATTGAAAATTTTGCTTAGTCTTTTGTCTCTCTCTAGTGCGCTGGCTCAGGCTTATAGTGCTAAATATTTGCATTTTATTAATTTTGAGACAAGTGAAGCTGTTTAGCACGCTGTAGATCTATAGACATAAAGCTTGTTAACCTTCCTTAGACATCATTATCCGATCTCTTGGTTACTTTCAAGTTGCTACAGATGTTAACGGTACTTTAATGAGAATGAAGTTCGGTTTACAAATTTAATGTTTTGTTGTTCAGCAAGAAAGTTTTCCGGTACTAAATTTGAACCAAATATAAACGTCCAAGTTCGTCCCTTAAGTAAAATTCGAACTTTTGCTTGGAGACCCTTGAATTTATTAGCATTATTAACCCCCAAAGATGTAAAAATATATTCATACACAAGCATTGATCAACAAAATGTAAATTTGGATCATACGAGTAACTATGATAAGATGATTAATACTGTAAATCAGCCAAATTAGATTACTATTACCTTCTCAGTTTCCCAATTCGATGTTCAAAATTTATCGGAAAAAAATCTCCAAATACATAGCAGATGATATCAGGTTATCAGCAATTGGCAAATGACTAATCCAACTAGCATATGCTGTACAATTCAACAACCCACTCAATTTGTCAGCTTCTTTTTCGGTTGGCGTCCAAATCTCATAGAATAGAACCGAAAGAGGGCTACCAGAAAGTCAAGCCAAATTGTCCGGGAAGAAGGACCTCTTTTCTTTTCGTTTTTTTTCTCGTCGTTCCGAGAGCCAACCCAAACGTATAATCGAACTGGGATAATAGTTCGAATATTGGAAAAAAGGTAGATCTGCGGTAAGAGGATTTCGAATTTCTTACTCTCCAGGAGCAGCCACCATTCTTCCCATGGCCGAGCCGGGAGCGTGATATCTCTGCCCGCATCTGCATCGTCGTCCTAGCTTGAACGGCTTTGCCTGCCGTAGCAGAGCTTTATTGTCAACACCAAGAGGGGATTCGCCGAGTGCCCATTCTGAAGGACTCTTCTGCCTTTTGTAGCATGCATGGTTGGAATTACTCGCCGGATTGCCAAGTCCGGTAAGAAGTTTTCCAAGAAGAGATTTTCCGGTTCTTCGCTCGAAGCAAGCTCGAGGTTGTTGGATGTGATTTGGATTTTCGGGTTTCGCATTGTTGAAAGGCGGTAGCCAGCTAGCAGCAGCATTCATTGTGTGTACGATGAGATAGCTATCCCTAGAACCAATTTTTCTGTGCATCATCGTTAGAGGGGTGCAGCATGGCATCATTGTGCGCCGGCAATAGAATTAGATTATTTCCAATGCAGAAATTAACTGCTGCCTGCCCTGCAGGCTACGTGAGGAACAACAGACTTCTTGGAATTGAGTTTTTGTTCATGTGAGTTTATTTATGTTTTCATTAGGAATTAGGGCAGACTCTGCTTCAGTTTAGGGGTGGTAACGGTTTTGCTCAATCTTGTTATCTCGATAATTGTGCAAAGCTTACGATGTCATTCTGAAAGATTACAGTTTCGGTTATGGTTTACAAGTAAATGGGTTGATAGCAATCGGAGACATAAGGGACCTATAAGATCGAGTCATTTGGAAGTTATTTTTTTAGCATATCTACCTCATTTCGTGGTGATAAAATAAATACAGAGTTATTTCTAGATGGCTTTAATGTTACTTCATCATCACTTCTGCGCACTTCCATTCAACTGGTAACGTTTATTTTCCCGAGTGCCGCTTGAAAAGCATGTCGGTGGCAGGCAACACCCGTCAAACGCCTACCTGCGGATGCAGGAAAGATAAATAGTACTTTGGAAAGCTTCGTTTGAATCACGTACGAGTACGTGGCAAGCGGTATGGCAGATACCTGCCATCCGCGAAAGAAGCACACGCGCCAATAACATTAACGCACGTAAGAATGATTTTTCCACCTCTCACCAGCGTCGACGTCGCCGTCGCAGGGAGAATGAAAAAAGAAATATGTATGTAGATATATTTCGCAAATATACGCATATACTTCTGCATACATTCGCAATATATCCTCAACCGACAACACCTTCTGCTAGCGAGTTAGAAGCTTTGTAGAAGTAAAACTTTGTCGGACGATTCACTGTGACAGGTTGACTAAAGCTAAAGTAGAAGATTCCTTATCGCTTGCATTTGGTAAGCGAAAGTATCGCTTTAAAGGCAGTCAAAATAATTCTTGAAGATTGTACTAAAAATGCTTTAATATGCCATTTTTGTCTGGTTATATTCAACATTTCTTGCAGTAGAACCAGTAGGTAAATGAAAACAATCTAGGATATTTTTATTGGAATTTTCATCCAGTATTTCAATCTGGAATAAAATAAAATAAATTAATTAATGCCAGGCTTAGTATTCTACTAAGACGCTCCATAAACTTTTGTCAGTATTTTAAGCTTAGGAAAATGAAGACGTCCTGTTTACCGTGTTGGTGGCAATAAGGTGAAAACCCATACAATTTTTGCTTAACGACAAGGTTGTCAGAGTCCATTTATGGCAGTCAGTATGGCACCGAATATCATACTTCCCTTCCCTTCTTCAGTGTACCAACATGCTCCCATAGGCTCGGGAAATCACCACAAAAAAATAAAATTAGTTCAACTACCCTGCTAGCCGTAATAAGATCGTGCAACTCGAAGCACTAAACATTGCATTCTCTAAGTTCTATTACTTTTTGGGGCATAAATTACACTAAATACTGAGATTTCTGCCCAATTAAGATTCATCACTATATTTTCACTTTTTCGCCGTCAATTTTTTTTCGGCTGTTCCAGTCGTCACATCACTCGCGAAACTTAACTTGAAACACAGTAAACTTTAATTTACCAATCGAACAGTTATTTGGTAAGTTATTATGATTTTGCCCAAACTGTTCACTCGAATTGACTTTACATTGTTTCGATTGCAATTCCGAACCCGCGATCGTCGTTGTTGTACGTTACCAAGGAAATGGGTGTATATGTGGAGTGATGCCATATTTACGTTGAGGATGAAATTGATCAATAATTTTCGCTATTATATTAACGGTCGTAGAGTGTCGAAAATATACTCATAAAATTCACCGTAAACAGCATTTTAGCAGCAGACCTTCACCAATCAAAGCTCTGTCAAGACAAACTGACCATGTGGTATCTGGTATATGGAAGGTCCCAATGGAGACGCATGGTGCTTTGTTTTTACCAGTGATGAAACGAAACTTTCTCGCAAAGAGACGGAGGTTTCTGGTTCGTCTTTGCCAAAAATATACACGTTATTTAATGAAGCATAGGACCTCAATCGCAATTTTTGATGTACGACCTCAAACTTTAAACAGAAGTTGCTGCACGTGCCCTAGTGTTTCTCATCTTAAGCACGCCAGTGATCGGTTATTTTTTTGCGATAACTGTCAGGACTGAGCACGGTTTCGTTTACCGTCACCTACCAGGAGACATGTTCCTCCTCAGTGCAGTATCGAAATGTCGATATCAATTAGTAAATCGAGAGGCAGCTCATCGGTTTCCCTTAGGAAATGGTGTTCCCTGGCTAATATGCGTGTGCTGCATTAGATGCCCGTTCGTTGCCATTTGCCATTGCCATTCGTTGCCAGCAGTCCCTTTTGATTTTGCTCTCTGGATTGGGAAAATGTATTCCGTTTGTGTTTCTTGGTTACACGTGTCACTGAGCTTCGACATGGATGCCGGCTGTCAGCATAGATTTCCCACTCAGGAGACACTTGGTTGCATCCTTGTTCGGATGGATTAATCTGACAGGAAGCGGTAGTATGGGTGTGGATTCAAAGTTCGATTTGTTTTTTTTTCTTACGTGTGTATAATAATTAGTTTCAATGTGAATGAACCACCCAATAGACTTTATTCGTTAGAATCCACCATCAATTTTCGTGCAAATTGCGAAGTTTACGTAATAATCAATCAATTAAGCGAAATACAATAAAGCTTTAGTTTATAAACTCGCCATAGCAAAGCATCAGTTAATTAAAAACGCACGTCGGAATGTTTTCAACTGGCCCAGAAGGTATGCTTCTTCAGCGGTCTGTGATTCTATCTTTCACACTTCACTGTGAATAGTTAAACCAACTGTATAGAACGCAAGAAAATCAAAATAGCAATAGGTAATTAGGTCAGGTAGCAGGTTCAATAATATTTTATATAAGCTCTCAGCTTTACCGTACAAAAAAATGAGGACTATAATGAGTCTGACACACAATTAGCGCGATAGTGCTAATTGGGTAGTATTGTTTTAGAACACGTTTCTAGCTTCTAGCTTCAGGTTGTAAATTGTGATTGAATTTAAAAAGGAAATTTATTCACACTGTCAAAAAAAACTCCCGAACAATTCCATCCGATGATTGCTGTCAAACATTCGGTTTCGTGGCCTTAACGCTAAGCCCCTTAAGCGAGCATTAAAATTGCGTCACTGATCCGTTTGTGTCACATTATCATAAACAAAATTATGCATAAATAAAGCTGCCACAGAAAAACTCCCCTTCTCTAATATGGTACACCACAAAGACAATTACCGATCTCGTCGTCTGCACCGTACCGTATCGTACCGTACCGAGGAAGTATGCAAAGCATATCCTTCTTTCTGCTTCTTTTGGAAACAAACACTGCAATTACCTACCCTCGTGGTTCGGTTCGGTGGTGCACGAACGGTCCTTAGCCTTAGCTACCTTTATTTTCGCATCGTACAAACATGAATATTTATCCATTCAACCATCTACACACGACGCGGCCAGGCCTAGCTGCATCGTAAGTAGAAGGGAGCAATCGGAAACCCTCCGTATTGGATCGTTCGTTTCGTACCGTATATGAACCTGACTCTTCCTTGGAGAGTAGGGAAGTACCAGCTAGCAGCGCACTACACAATCGTGTCCTGACTGACGTCGACGGTTGATTGGAAGCAAACAGAACGCTTTGATGAATTCATGTTTGTAAGCCTGACCCGAACCTCTTCCACTTAGCAGCATGCTGCATACATTTGGTGACGGCGGCGGCGTCGCAATGGTGTGATTGGAAAGTTGGATCCTGATCCTAGCTTCGTCATTCGCAGGTAATCGCTACGCAGCTAGCGCAGGTTGGTTACGTTCAGCGATGTCACTGCAATTTACGCCGTAGCGAACTTGAAAAAAAAAAAAAGAAAAACGATGAATTCAGCTAGGGAGAATAAATGCTAGTCTGGTTTGGTCCTTTTCGATGCCGGAGGTGAATCAATAGATTTTTCATAGATCGTTCGTCCTATTCAAGATTAGGGGTATTCTTGTTTTTAAGAAAGGACTTGAATTCAAAGTGTTTACATCTGCAGATTATATTTATTAGAATAAATATAATATCTTAAACTGCAACATTATGATTGAGTTTCCACTTCAAAATCTTCAAAAATCTAGCTTTTTAAGAGCCATAATGGCGGACGTGTTCGTCATATTAGAACAGCAAGCTTGACATTTCTGGTTACGATAAACATCTTCTTTCCACATGTTACTTTAAATTTGCCTTGAGAACGTGTGGAAAAAATGATTGAAGTAAACAGGGATGTCAACAATACTGTTCGAATATTACGAACCGCAGCCTCTCAGTAAAAAACTAGGCTCTAGCAAATTCTACAATTTCTGCAATAAGTCTGGTGTTCCACAGGGAAGTAATTTAAGACCGTTACTTTTTCTTATATATTTCAATGGCGTGCCCTTTATAATATCAACGGGATGCAAACTATTTTATATGGGTTATTTGAAGATTTTTCAATCCAAAGATCCATAGACAACTGGAAACGATTGCTAATTGGTGTCGTATGTACAATCTCTCTATAAGTGTCTTCAAATGTTCTGTCATCACGTTTACTACTCAAACTCACAACGAACACGAGTATACTGTCGACGGGTCTCTTCTACAACGTGTAGTCAATAATAAACACTTTGGAGTTGAGTTGGAGTTGGAGTTCGGTGGACCGCAGAAGGGGCAATAGGTGCATCTGGAGGTACTTGTTCAGGTAGATTTATCCGTTGATAGCATCTGCTGTGATGTATGGACTGGATATTCTGGCCGCACTTACCAAACCAGGAAATTTTTTACCGAATTTGTCCGCTTGCTCTTTCTTACCTTCTCAGGAATGGCCAGCTGTGATGCGATAGCGTAAAGCTTCTGCGTCGGCAACTGACATGTGTCCGCCTCGATATAAGATTCGTCGTCCATGACGATGCACCTTGGTTTATTCAACTTTTCTCGGTACAGCTTCCTGGCGCAGGTTTCAGCAGCTGTGTTTAATTTTTTGTTCTGATTTAGTGTCTTTCGGTTCTTAAAGAGTTGGAGGACAGCACGTTTCATTGATTTTTGTGCAAAAACATCCTTGACACAGATTCAACACTTTCGTGGCCTTCGTCAGGTAAGCTAGCTTCGGTTTCTGCCACTGGTGGATGGTTGCTTAGGTTGTTTCGGTTATCTTAAATGACTTTACCACTCGGGACACCGTCGTATGATGGATTCTCAGGTCCGATCCATTTGTGGGACGCAGTCGAATTTTTCACGATGGTACACATGATTTTTAGGCTCTGATGCCTTTTCGATAACCACTTAACAGATTTTAATGAAATTCTGCCAACGTAAACATAACGCTCTAAGCGAGTTTCTGTCAAAATTTCATCAATTTTTACCGTCAAGCTAAAAAGTTACAGTCGAAACAATGTGTCCCACTTTTTTGGTTTTTACAAGATACTTTTCTCTGTATGAACATTATCAATGCGATCAGCATTTTTAATCTCTTGTGATAACTGTTTCTAGACCCAGGGCGGGCTCGCTCTTTTTGATTAGATTTCGAGCCTTTGACTATACCGCCTGAGCCAAGCACAATTTGAAAAAGTGATGAGTGGGAAACTTGTAGATTAATACCTTCAATAATGACACATTCCAGCGTTACGGGACACAATTAGCACCCATTGTTACCCTGTGAATCGCTTTCTGTTTCACCAATTTATTGGCAAATACCTTGAGTACTTCATTTTACACTAGAATGCCAGGGATTTGATAAAACAGGAACCGATCTGCATAGTAGGGATATGTTCCGTAACGCTGGAATGCGTCTAATGCTGAATGCTAAAAAATACTGAAAGAGTATGAAGTGGGGAAAGTTACCAGGAGGGAGCGATAAATATAGCACTAGCTTTCTCAAGCCCCTACCTAGTGTATCCTCGAAGATCTAAGGCAAACGGTGACGATTGATGGCCATATCTGGAACTGCTCCACGCACATACTGTAGCAGCTAAGCTAAGAGGTGCGAACTAGAGCGGTTGTTCCCCAGATGAGGAGCGGCTCAGTCAACGTCTGTCTCGAAGCGAGCGGCTGAAAATGAAATACTGTATCCCGCAAGTTATACCTAAGATGGCAGACCCATCGGCGGGATCAGGGGACAGGGTAGAAAACAAGAAAACGGTTAATGTATAGAGTAAAGGGGGGGTAAAAGTGCGATTCAATGATTTATCGGTGCAGATTCCGAGTAAATACGGTGAATAGAATTTACAAAATATATTTCGTTTTTCCATTATTTAATCAAACCCCGTCAAGCGCCTAGCGAGGTAAAAGTGCGATTCACGGACGGGGCAAAAGTGCGATTCATGGGCGAGGCCAAAATGTACAGCTAATTATTTACAGCTTTAGGCACTATATTACAGATACTAGAAATGTAAGATCTGCAGAAAACTGTGTGCTCTACAGATGTTAGCCAAAGGAAAACAATGTTTCTCCGCTGATGGAACAAAAAACAAACGTTTGGAAAAGTTTCGATCTGACGGAGGCTGTAATACCCCAGCGCAAAATAACGGGTGGCAACTAAAATTTTGGAATTTTTTTCTCAAGCTGTCAAAAAAAGACAAAGATTCATGAAGAAGATCTGATTTCCCGAAATTGAAGATACATTAACCATCGTTGAAAAAATATCAGTGTACATTTTAAAACGGTCTGTAGTTGATTGTTCGGCGAAGCTTTCGTTTGACGTCGAAACAGGAGCGTTGTACGGCCGTTATGTCAACTTTGCGAATGCATTTCTTGATTCTACCAATCAACTGGTTGCAATTCGTGGCTCTCTAATTACTTTCGTACACCAAGAAATCGAAAGTCCCGAAGAAATCTTCGATTGGGCGCACTGAGACAGATTTTTCGGGTCGTGGTTTTTGGGTAAATATGGGATCGAATGGGTATTCAGGAACGATTGTATTTTTTGGGGGTAATGCGATGATGCTCTATCCGGCCAAAACACGTATTGTCCATCAGCATGATGTTTTTGTAGAAACGGGATCAAAATTTTCTTCAAACATTCGTCTGGTGCATCTTAATTGATAGCCAAACCAGAGGGCTTGTTGTTGAAGAAATGAGAAAGAGAACGATGTCCTCCCGCGTTCATAATTTTGGCTGGTCTTCCACTACCTTGCTTGCGAATAGTTGTTGGGCATCTTGTGATATGGTAAACAGTCGAAGCCGCAACATATTTGCTTTTTAGATGTTGTACCGTATACTTTTTGCCGAGATTTCTGTTGCAGTTCGTAAAAATGTACAACGCGCCCCCGAAATGCTTCTTGTTTCGATGCCATTTTCAGCAAAACTGGGCAAGCATAAAAAAAACAAAAAATATGAACAAAGAGAGGAAAAAGAGAGCTGAGACATACATACTCTCATTTCTCTCTGAGCTCGTTTGTTGTTGAGCATAAGCGTCGCGAAAAAATTCCTAAATTTTAGTTGTTACCCGTTAGAAAAGGTGCAAATTGAGAATATTCTTTACCGAAACATACCACTGATTAAAGTTAATATGGTTTTGTTAGAAACTGCTGTGCTAATTTCATGGATTCGAGCTCCGAACTTTTGCTCCGCGGTATTCGCACTTTTGCCCCGCTAGTGGGGTACAACGACAACGATGACAACATCGCACTTATGCCCCGCCCTACTCTAACGATTGGAAACTTGGTACCTGGAATGTTCGAGCTCTCCACCAACCGGTACGAACTGGCTTCCTTGCTCGAGAGCTACATAGACTCGAAGTGCAGATCGCTGCTATACAGGAAGTTCGGTGGCCAAATTCCGGTGAAAGGGCCAAATTCCGTTCAGTATATTTCACTTCTTTCAAATACCATATTGCCTACAGTGGAAGTAGAAAGGTAGAACATAGGGTCGATTTCGTAGTGTTGGGAGAGCAAAAGCGACGAGTTATCCGGCGTAGACTCGCAGAAGAATTAAAGGTAAAATCTTCAACCACAGCCTGATCAACATATACCCGCCGACAAGTGATAAATCCGATGATGCTAAGGACAAGTGCTATGGATGATGCTATTGAGATGCAAATTTTTCCACCCTGCCATTGGAAGACATAGCCTTCATTTATCGACCAATAATGATGGTCTGAGGTTCATTAACTTTGCTGCGGCCAGAGGAATGACCATTTGAAGCATCTACTGATCATGTCTGAATATTCGGAAACACACCTGGAGGCATCCAAGTGGAGACTCTGGCTCTCAAATTGATCAGGTCCTGATTGACGGTCGACACTTTTCGGATTTACGGTATTTTCGGTGATCAAATATCGACTCTGACCACTATAATTTGCTTAAAATTCGTGCAAGGTTGTCGAACGCGGCAAAGGCTCTCAAGGCCCACCCAGAATTGGTACTTTAGGGTAGCGGTTGCGTAGATCTGACTGATAATCTTTAAAATTGTATAGGAGAACTGTCAGATTTACACAAACGCAACCATAAAGTACCAATTCTGGGCGAGCCTTCACTGAGAAGACGCTATGTTTCAACATCCAGCGTAGCGGATGACGGCCGATAGCGTGGCAATGGAATATGCCAAAAAGCTTGATTAACGAATCGCAGAACAGCAGGAAGAAAGGGAAGAAGATATAGGTGGGCTGTGGAGGACTTCCATGGAGCCATTGAAATAACTGCTAGAGCGTAGGTAGGCACGACACGTAGAAGACAGCATAACAGTTAGAACGCTGCCGAATGCCAGAGAGTGACAGATGAGAACAACCAGGTCAGGAGTCGCATGCTCACTGAGGTTACACGTCAGAACAGAGAAAGGAAGGGAGACTAGAGCTGTGAATACGAGGAGTACGTGCTCGTCGGCGCAGAGGAATGACTCGCCATACACAAATTTTCTACAAAGTAGCGAGCAGCAGGCATTTTACCATACCTGTCATGTGTAATGATAGTGCTGGCAATCTACTTACTGATAAAATGACAGTAGCAGCCAAGCTGAAGGAGCACTTCCCGATGCTGTTGAATGGCGAGGTAAACACGAAGATCAGCAGGAACAGGATAAGAAATGTGAGCGATTGCCAAGCGATTACCAAGTTGGAACAATCAACACAAGAGGAGGTTAAGAAGGCAATCAGTGAGCTAAAAAACGGTAAAGCTACACTGATAATAAAACTTGGTTTATAATACGAAAACGATCGTTTGCGAAAATTCTTTCGTTGTTTTCTATCACGAAGTAGTTTCGTAAAATCAATCCTGAATGTTTTGTACATATTCGTACGAATTATTGCATTTTACAAAATGATTCGTAGATTTTACGAATGCACGAAAAAGCTCACGGTAAAAATAATACTAGATTTCACTATTTTCCGATAGGTGTCAGTATTCTACATTACCGACACCTATCGAAAAATAGCGAAATATATTTTATCTCCGAAAAAAGGTGATTTTATCGGGAATTGAACTGAGCTCGTTCGTACTTTTTTACGAACAGCCGAAGACACCGCAAACCACAGAACCACAGATTCTGCATACCAAGCAGGTCATAATTGCACAAGTCTATTTTCTCTTCATGCAATCTACGCAACCTGTTTTCGACGATAAAGACGCCAGACAACAACCGTGCATCAAATGCGCTTTGATGCAAGACAGCTACGAATGTGCTATCGTAGAAAATACGAACCATTCGTAATAACAACATTTGCGGTGGATAATAAGCCTACGAATATTTTTAAATGGTATGAAATTATTTTTATCAGCTACCAATATTGTTTTACGAATTTTTTTTCAAACAAAATACGAAATTATATTCTCAGTGTACTGGGAAGGACGGTTTCCCAGCTGAACTTCCAAAAGCAAGCGGCTATACGAAGCATCTCTCCGGATCATTAGCATGATCTGGGAGGAGAACAATTATTGGGTGGCCTCATTTACCATGCTTATAAAAATGACTTTGACTCGAGTGTAAAAACTATCGAAGCATTACATTGCTCAATTTTGTTATAAGGTACTCTTTCGTATCCTGTTCTGTAGACTGAAACCGTTAGCGGAGTCCTTCGTCGGCGAGTATCAAGCTGGTTTTCGTGATGCACGGATCCACGACGGATCAGATGTTTACCCTGCGTCAGTCACTTGACAAGTTCCGGGAGTATAACTTATAGACTCACCATCTGTTTGTGATTTAAGGTCGCGTGTGACTCAGTCAAACGAAATGAGCAGTGGCAGATAATGCTAGAGCATGGGTTTCCGACAAAACTAGTTGCGCTGATTCGTGCGACGCTGGATGGGTTAAAATCATGCGTTAGAATAGGGGGTGAGATCTCAGCATCCAGTGAGTGAGATCTTCAACATTGCCTTGCAAACTGCAATACAAAGAGCAAACGTGGAAAGGAACGGAACTATAATCGCGAGATCTCACATGCTTCTTGGTTTTAGGGAAGACGTCGATATAATCGGAATTAACAGTAGAGCAGAGGAAGAAGCCTTTAGGTAGTATGTATGTATGTTCCGTCAGAACTTCGGAACATGTTTCTTGATATAAGGAAATTGATACGGGGTATTTACAAAAAAAGGAGTGATCTCTAACGGTAGGAGAGGTTCAAACGAGCAAAAGAGGCTGCGTATCTCTTGCATTGGAACCGATAGCAGTTGTACAAGTGGCTGGGAGTTATGAGAGGGTAGACTGAACAGCCGAGGGAGGGGAGGTCCAAATAACGAAAATTAGGTTCGGAAGAAAAAAATGCATAAGTGGCTTCGTGACAACAGGCAGTAACTGACCGGAAGGATGGGGGGGCTGGGAGCAACTAACAAGGAAGAGAAGGGCTTTGTAATGTACATTACAGAAATTTTCGATGCGAAAGTGATTGAAAGACAACAGGGGGATTGCTTTTGACAAGAAAATATGTAAAAGTGAATGTATATTTGTAAATATGTTTTGTATGTATACTATAACTCCGGAACGTGCAATATTTCAATTAATTTTCATTTTCATTCGACTCAACAACTTTTCATATAACTAAGCTCTGAAGCTCTTTATAGATCCTCACAGCTACTACCTTTATCGAAACTTAACCTTCTGTTTTTTATACGACAGACTTCGCAGCCAGCTGTTAAAGTACAGGACAACTGCGGGGCTAGTGCTACGGTCCTATTGGCTCTAACAGCCTCTCCCAGCCGAGATTCGAACAATTTTATCCTTATGATGATTTTTATTCTGAATAATTTAAACTTCCTTGAATTTCTTCTAATCCTATTTCCACGGGAATTTTATTATGCAGTAGAGAAGGAAACCTGTTAAGCAAAGAGATCCGAAACACACGAATGCTCTACACAGTTTCCTTTAGCAATCCGTGCTAAAGCTGTTGCTGTAAACAAGAACTAACCGAAACTAATAATATAATAATATCTTTAAAGCCCGCTAGACTGGAAAGTTAAATTTAAAGTATTATTACGGGCAGCACTCATTGCCCATTGCCCTGAAGACCGTACAACCATTTGTACGGTGCACTTTAAAATTGAAAACCCCTTCTGCCACTTAAGGAGAGCATTTGCAAAACAAGCAGTTTCGTGCTCGATATGAATTTACCCCGGCTAGACTGATACGATGTCGGCCAGTCAGTGGTGCAGGGAAGGCGTGCCTGGTGAATAGGTTGGCTTCGCTGGAGCGGATGGGGGTAGAGTTAATATGCTCAACTACCCGAAGTACAAGTCAAGCGAACCCAATTTGCACAACTTCTCTTCGCCGCCTTGCGCTTTGCGCCTTGCTGGGGCGTTCGAATGCTGAAAAGGCAGCGTGGGGAAACGAAAACCGTAGCCAATGCTTTTCCGAAACGAACACATGTTTCGGCCGGCTTTATTTCACATTGCATTTGGAAAAATGTCAATCTTAAAGTAGAACATCGAGCGGGTGGTGGTAGCAACAGCAGCAAAAGCTAGGAGGGTGGTTTCATTTCGCTTCGAAGCAGCCAGCCAGCAGCGTGCAGGCAGTTTGAAATCCGACGATGGTGCAGCGAATTTTCCGACAGCTAGCGGCACTCGGCATTTAGTATGGGTCGACTGCACTTTAACTGTGTGTCATGCTGCGCTGAATGGGTTGGGCTTGGGGAAAAGGGCGAGAAGCGAGAGTGGGTGGGAGAGAACCGGGGTGGGGTGGTTGATTAAAAGTTCTTTCGAACTCGTTCCTTTAGTCACAATTAGGGGCGGTGCTGGTGTGGGTTATATTCATCATCATGTCTGCGATTTTTCCGGCACGTGATTAGAGTGCCAGAGTGCACCGAGGACGACGGGTTTCGAGTGCGACTAGCTTGAATTTGAATCGCGAAGCTTGACTGCGCTCCTGCGGAGACGATGAACTTTAAGAAATGGTTGCGTGTAGAATATAAAGGATGCATGCTCTTTGGCAGTTTTCTTTTGCTTTAAAGTAAATTAAATTTACTTTAAGTAACGTTAAGATAGTATTTTTTCGAATCGTGAGATGATAAATGTAAGTAACAATAAATTTAATTTCAAAACTGGTAACGTTTCGCCGGCAGGTACCAAATTTCTATAATTTTAAGAACCAGCACCGCTTACGTGTACGATAAAACGGGAGCGCATGCCAGGTCGATATCCCACGTAATCCCCGGTGTCTATTTAACGGTGCAATTACAAACGCGAGCAGCGAAAAGCATAGAGGGATCAGAAGGTTTTAAGGGAAAATTTAATTTATGTTTATTTGCTCAGCAATCTTCCCCATCAGCCGGGCACAGTAGAGAGCGGTGCAAAGTAAGGCTTGTAGTGGCATTCGAATGCTCGGTTGGTTCGGTACGCGAGTAAGAAACAAAGTTCGTGTACGCCAAAGGATGAGCCCCTGTGTTCGCCGTATTTGCCACTGTCGGTCGGTCCGCAGTGGGCCTACCCCAGGAACCCGCCCGAGGTTTGACAGCGGAAGTGAACGAAAAAGTACCGTAGGGCGGAAACACTGCGAAGTTGCTAGACTCGATAATGCAATTAGCTGCTTTGTACATTTTTGTGCAATTGCTGTCTGTCCGTGGTTGCGTTTTGCTGCCACGGAGTGGGGGTGACAGGAAGCTGATGAGCTGTTTTAAATTTTATATTTTATTTCATGCTATATGGCGTGAATTTGGTGTGAAAAGCGATTTAGGGGGAGGTTTTATTTTTTCATCAGCCGAAATTGCGAAAAATAAATGACGCCATCATAGTCGAGGCAATCGGGCGAGGCTCTTGAATTTTGATTGTTTCGCTCGAACGTGCAGGGCTGTTCGTCCGACAACCCGACAAGAAGAAAAATAGCGAGGAGAAAAGCGTTCAACTTGTTCGTTTCATTGGCAGTACAATGCTTTAATGGCCTTGCTGTCATAATAAAATGGCTGAAAACAGCATTATTATGGCAGCGATAAATAAACGCGGAAGCCTGTTCCGATGCAGAAATATTATATTGTTTGAGGTATTTTGATTGTTGGGGAAATGACTTTAGGTTTGCTTTTCCTCCCTAGGAAAGGCTATAGTTTTGCAGCAATAATTAGGGAGTTTAATCGATTACATTGAAATATGTTTTTAATTAGATATTTTGGCCTCGTAAAAAGTTGCAACGAATGGAAAATCTAAAAACAATTAGATTCAGTTTTACAGAACGCTGAGCTTAGACACTGTTAATTTAATTTACGCAATTTCAGTACAGCAACTAGAGCTTTTAAGTTCATATCTACTTGCCAAAATCTTCTCAAGCCATAAAATTGCTGCTGTGCAGAATTTATTGTATCCAACTGCATGTAAGTACTTTCAAAAGAATATATGTGTAATAATAATTTCGTACACATCATTAAACAATTATCGACTTGTTGCTTCGATCGGCATTACGAATATAACACATAGGCACAATTTATTTTTTATTTTATTTATCGTTATTCAGCTGTGTTCTTTTTAATGGTTGAATAAGAATTGCTGATTCATTCGAGTATCTATATAAAATATTGTCAGCTACTCTTGGAAAGAGAGTGTAGGTACAGGTAGAAGACAATTTATCACTTTAAAAAGTTATCTTATATCGAAATTGTTTTATGTCGAAACATGATTTTTTCACAAAACATTTGTATTAGCAGCCGCCAATTTCACGCTGTGTTGTGTGTTTATGTTTTTTAGGTGCTTATTTTGATTGATCTATCATTTTTTACAACTTTCAGGATTATTTTGAAATAATGATGTGTTTTATGTTGCTGCTTTCGGTATGAAGTTTAGCTCTAATGTCATAGACAAACATGTCAGCGATATAAAATAAATTATATCGAGATAAAAATTGTTTGATATCAAGGTTGTTTTATGTGGAGGTTGTCTTATATCGTGATATCTTTGTATCACATTTATACTTAAAGCAACAATTTAAAGACGGGAAGTTGGGAAACTAAATATAATTCGGGGGCTCAGTAACCGCAAGGTTGCACATTTCTTTACATTTAGATGTTTACATTACTTAAAGAATTACTACTTCAAGAAAAGGAGCAAAATCTTGGTTTATATGAGCTTGCTTCAATACGCTGTATATCGGAAACGGTTGGGACCATCGTATTTTTGAGTGAGTCTTGTACTTAAAACTCTAGGGAACACGATTGGGTTGGAATTCTTAAGAATGTACCGTACAATCAAATTGTACTCGGGCACGACAGGTGCCCGCACAGAGATGAACCCAAGTTTTAAATATTTTCTCGCTGAGATAACAGCTGTAGCTTATAACGCATTGTAATTTTGGTACATATGATTTTGCGAACCTTACGTATGTACAAAATATCTAGTTAATCGGTCATTGTAATTTTTTTTGAATATTTCGTTCTTTCAGGAATAGGTTGTCTAAGAACAGTCGGTCACCTTGACACAAACTGATATAAGTATGACGATTTCATTGCCAATTCCTACCAATAGCGAAAAATATCTCAAGTTTGTCGATTGATTTTGATAAAAAAGTCGTACCCAAATTTTAAGAACAAATGCGGATGTTGCTTTTATGTCATTCGTCTTATCAGAGTAGAGCTCTATTCTCCCTTGACCGCATGTGACCGGTCTATCCAATCCAATCTTTTGTAATGTGATGAAAAAATTACCTTTAAATTTTGCAATGCAAAAATATACGTTTTCATACATTTCTTCACGAGATACTGTCCTCATTCTTTCATACTGCAGGGCATTCGAAATGAAACCAAAGCTTTCCAATATAGAGTACTAGCACACACTTGTTTGTCATTCTCTTTGTCCTTCGATGGGAGAAATTGTGGGCTTTGTTTACAACTGAATTTATTTTAAAGTGTATAGTGTATAAATATTCGCAAGTAAACGGCAAAAGCAACACATGAGTACAACATACTATAAGGTGGGGAGAAGAAGACAGAATGGTAAAGCGAAATAGAGGGGGTTAGTGTGGGACATAAAAGGAGACAGAGAGACTAGAACAGAAAAAGAAATGAAGGGAGTGTGGAACTGCGAAATAGACAGAAAGAGAGAGAGAGACACAAATGAAAACTGGGACAGTGAAAGAGACAGAGTAAGACTCACGAAGAGACAGAGAAAAAAAAGAAACTAAGATAGAGAAATACAAGAGAAATGCAGACACTATAAAAGAAAAAAAGGGACAGAGCGATTGAGGAATAGTGAAACGCCTGAATAAGTAGGACAAATATATATGCATATAGATATTGGGACAGATAAGGATAAAGATAGAATGTGCCAGAATGAGTACAGGAGGGGTAGGGATAAACAAGGTGTGACGGAGAAATAGACAGATAGCAAAAGTAGAACAGAAACGAATTTATATGTAATAAAATTTTAGTTTCCTTGAAAAAGGTGGAATAAAACCACCGAAACGTCGGATATATAAGCAAAACAACGTTTTAGCTGCTAAATACTGCCCTGCTAGCACCAACTCGTATATCAATGTACGAAAATTATCGTATATATCTCCTAACAAATTCGAAATCGTAACTAAAGCTGGATAAAATAGGACCAAGTTGATTTTCTATCGTATATAATGATAATAACTGACATACATACGATTCTCAGCACAAAATCGTATAGTAGTACGGAGCGACTCGCGCTTAATCGGATATTATCGTATATAAATACTTATATAGTCATAACGCTCAAAATTATTCGTAATCACGTATATCGCCTCCAAAATAGTACGGATATGCCAATTTTGCGCATCAAATACGATTTATTAGCATGTATATCAGTACGTAATGCTGATTTTTATCGTTTTTATACATATGAAAATGCTAGCTGGGAGACTACATAGCCGAAAAACAGAACCTGAAAATTGCATATTACAGTCGGAAAGCATACACTAAAGTACACTCAAAAAAATCGACACGTCGCATCCACGTGAGAAATCATGTAAACTTCTGTACAGCAACTTACGTGAACTTCATGTACCAGTTAATGGGAAAATTGATAAAATTTGCCGGGATCGCACGTAAACTGGTTAGTATGAGTGCGAGTTACCAACAATTCACTTGAATGTTACATGAAAAGTGCGATGGATGAGAATTACCTATGTTTTCACGTAAACTTGACGTGCTGATTTTTGTGAGTGTAGTACAAAAAAAAATATACAGAGAGCACAGCAGAGAGCGAGACAAAAAATGGGGCAAAGGCGTGTCACAGAGAACGAGACACGGAGATCGATACAAGGTGAGAGACACAGGTTGTGGGACAGATATTGTCAGCGATACAACGAAACAGATATTGTGATAGACATAGTGAAACAGATATTGTGGGAGATACAATGGGACAGATATTGTGGAAGATACAATGGAACAAATATTGAGGGAGATACATTAGGAAAGATATTGTGAGAGATGCAATGGGTCAGATATTATGGGATATACAAAGGGACAGATATTGTGGGAAATACAGTGAAACTGATATTGTGGAAGATGCAATGGGACAGATATTGTGGCAGATACAATAGGACAGACATTGTGGAATATACAATGGGGCAGATATTGTGAGAAATACAGTGGGACAGATAATGTGTGAGATGCAGTTGGACAGATGTGGTGGAAGATACAATGGGATAAATGTTGTGGGAGAGACAATGGGACAGATAAAGGGTGTCCCACATCAAATTGCATCACTCTTGAAAATTTGGGTAAAAGTCGTTTAGAGTGTGTTATTTATACTGTATTTTAATCGTTGTCAATTTTTCTAAAATTGGAAAAAATGGCGTCACCCGAAAAGCAATGCCGCGTATTGATTTTGCGCAAATACCGCGAAAATGCGGTGGAAAGTCATAGGGGAAACTGCACACCCAGATGCTGACGAAGTCTCATGATCATGGATGATGAGACTTACATCAAGGTGGACTTCCGGCAGCTTTCGGGGCTACTGTTCTTCACTGCCCAGCATAAGTGTTCCGAAGGAAGTAAGGAAGCAGAAACTTTCCAAATTTGCCAAGAAATAGATGACTTGGTGAGCGATCTCCTAATGCAGTAAACGGAGTGCGGCGTTCGTGACTCCCGGGACTGTAAACGGGCAGATCTACTTCAAGGAGTGTCTGTTGAAGCAACACGAGGGCCCCACGATCTTCTGGACGGATCTAACTTTGTACCACTATTCCACTGGAGTGGTACAAAGACAACGCGAGTCACTATAGTACTCAAGGACATGAATCCCTCTCCAATGTACCGAAACTAACGCCCATCGAAAAACACTGGGCTATTATGAAGTACCGCATAATTGGTTTCGAGGTACGATGCTGGTCTAACAAGCCAGTCATCGTTTGTTCGAATGTCGGCTAGGCGGTGCTGCTAGATACAGTCAGTAGGATTGCTGCACTAACCCCGTAACTGTCCTGTGCTCTAACAGCCGGCTGCGAGGTCTGTCGATAAAGAAGGGTAAAGTCTTAGAAAGGACGTTTGAACCCAAGGCTTTGCTTTTTTATGAAGCAGAGCAGGCACTACGGAGCAGTGTTGAATAATTCATAACAGCAAAAAACTCACTAAGATTTAAAGCACATGAAATTTCAACCTTGATCACAAGCGCGAAACTCACATATGAATTTCTCTCGCTATTATACGCGATGTCTCTGTTGCTATGCGATGTGAACCAAATTCAGCGGTGAGCATTTTTGTTAATTCTTCCACAGCTGGGATTTCATACAACGAACCAGAGAGCAAAAGAGAATCTACCGTCCGAGAAAACATTAGTAGCGAAAAACGCAGCCCACATTCATGAATTAAGATGGCAACCATATTGGCGGAATTTACACATTTCCTTCGCCGACATTTTTAACTTCGACATTTTTAACTAGAAAGTAACAAGCCTAATTAGAATTAAATAAACATATAATTTAAATGTGCGTTTTAGTTTAACTTTGCGATTTATTTAGAGATTCATTCTCTCACGCTCACTCACAGCTACGTATAGCACAAGAGAATGCATATGCTGTTCAGCAAGGAATTTGTATGTATATGTGCATGCAGTTGAAGCAAAGCAGAATGTGATCAAGCGGGAAGAAATATATGTAAGTTTTGTGCTTCCTGCTACGAAAACAGAAAAACTCACGCGTGATTTTTTCTGCATCAAGCTGACATGATTCACAGTTGATTTTGATTTTTGATGAGTTTTGAGATTTTGAGTTTTTACCATCACTGCTACGGAGGAAGACATGCGGAAAAAGCAATGTTGCGAATCGAGCCAAAAAGTCAACCATGCCTACTCACACGCGAAAGAGTATGCGCAAAATAGCATTCAACACTTACGCCGCATACGCAGTCGTAAAAGAAACAGCCGCCGGTGCTGTATGAGATATTTTGTTACCCACACACTCGCGCACGCTCATCCTCCAATCGTCTTCCTGCATGGCTTATTCCCGAGACAAAAAAATCGTGCGGAATCAAATGCCCGTGAGGCTAGTGGCGCACTGGGATACAAATTTTGCATTACTTCTTCTTATTTTTCTTCTTCTTCATCTTCGCCCTCGATTCTACTCACGGGCGGGAGCGCGAGCTCTCGCGTGTAATCGGCATCAGCAGATCGGGCTGCAACGACGAACGACGAGCGACAACTCTAGCTGTTAGCTAAGCACCTACGCGCAAAAACTTGTTGCACTGCAAGATGAAATAAAAGCGGGAGTTTTAAGGGGATGCTCATGCCGGCGTGTTCGTTAGAGTGAGTACGCGTGTGTGAGAAAATTAGACCACACGAGTACAAGCTTCGCAACACTGGGAAAAAGTGGATTTCCGTACAAAAGAAGCTGCAATCAGATGCGGTACAGAACTTATGAGTGGATTTAAGCCTAAGGTGCGAGCATACGGTTATGGTATTGTAGTTGAATGAAATAAATCTGCCAAAACCTTACTAAGGGGTTATATTTTATTGTCTAAAAGTTTGAAAAGGATCGGTCAACTAGGTACTTTTCTACAGCGTTTCTTTTCGTGATGCAATTTGATGGGGGACACCCTGTATTGTGGGAGGCACAGAAATAGTAGAATAGGACAGAGAAATGTGCTGAGAGTGTGACAGGCAATGGTAGTAGAGTGGGATAAATAAAGAGATAGGAAGGTAGATAAAGAGATAGAGTTGTTTGGTTGGTTAACTGTACTGTTGTTTTCGATCCATAGCAAAAAGCCGTGCAAATAAACAATTTTGTAGTGCTTCTCTACAGAAAACCGAAACATTAGCAAAAAACGATAGAACGTTTAAGAGAACTAAACTAACTGATAGAAAGCTGTCTAACCGGAATGTATAAAGTATGACGTTAAACTATAAGAAAGTTGTTTAGTCGACAATGTTTAGTAGTATTGTTGAACAAAATTCGCGTGACTCTTCAAAAAGGCCTAAGTGACATTTAGCGACTTTCTTTGGCGTCCCTCTTTTCTGATTATTGCGGCGACATAAATGCTTTTCAACGAAAATTCTCTTAACGTTTAGCTAGATAGTGACGTTAGCAACCGATTCATACAAAGTTAATGTTTTAAAGTGCATTTGCATTGCCGTGGGAAGCGAAAGAGAAGAGACAAGAGACCCAAAAAGAATCTCCCATTATTACTTAAGCCTTCTTGAAATGTTACATAAGAAAACATTAAAAGTTATTAAAATCTTGACAAACAGACAGCCAAAAATAAAAATAAAAGTAAAGTTTTCCACCACATTATGCCCATTGCGGCTAATTGTACGGTTCGCATTCAGGAAATGAACCGATCAAATTGTATGCGACAATCGAATGGTGAGCGGGTGAGAAGCGTGACGTGAGGAGCGCGGAGGGGGGCAACTTCAAAATCCATTTTAAACTTCCGACCGGGCTGAAGCGCAGAAAGTTCCGATGCTGAAGCGAAATTCAATCTAAAGTCACTTCAACCGCTTACGTATTGGTAACTAAACAAAAGGGGGAGAAGAAAGCTCTTATCAAACTCAATTTAGGACGAACGAGATATTGATTAAAGTAGAAGCTTTTTCCGGCTCCACACACTCACGTGTACGCTGCCGCTGCCGTCGCCACACATCTTTCCACAGCACAGTGGGGGAAAATGTAAGAAGCTTTTACTTTGTTTTAAAGCGACCGGGTGGCAAACACCGATGCTTCGGCTTGATGTTGTTGCACACATTTTATCCGGCTTTTCTCACCGGCGACGCCCGCTGCTGCAACCCAGCATCCAGCGACCGAAAGCAAAGACTTTGTTTTCGTTCGATTTAAATGGCTTAACTTTATCATCTCCACTTAAGGATGTCAGGAAGAGTAAATAAAGAAATTATTGGAAAAGTTATGTTCTCACGAACCCGCCTCCTCTCGGGTGTCCCCGGCCAAACAGGTAAACGGCATTCCGTTTACTTTGGTCGCATATTTTCTAGTAAAAGCAATCGGGTAGATTGCGGAGGACTGCTGGAGGGAACTCTTTGAGTAAACTTCAGGCTCTTGCACCCGTTAGGTAAAACTTAATCGGCTTCCTCTCGAGCATCTCCAATAGGGACGGACGGTTCTGGGCTACTGCCGTTCGAAACCAGCCGTTCCTGCAGCAGCGCCGTCGTAAATGTCGTCATCGTCGTTGTCGATTTGCTCCTTGGAACGGCTGTTCCAAGGAGGAGGTAGGTATTGAAAGTGACAGTGAATGTGTCGTTTCCGCTTCACTGGCGATGTGATGCTGACTGGGCTTTCGAAGCGAAGAGTTTTCATCGGGGCAGCTGGGTTGACGATGCGATGGCGTGTTCTGTTCCATGCCACGGCAGTGAGTGCGAAAGGTGTTGGAAAATTGAATTTTGATATGATAGGATGTGACACACGTGGTGCCGAGGCGAAACTTTTCGCTACACTTGACTGCTGTGTGTGAAGGGGTGACTTGCGAGGGTAGCTTTAAGTCGAGAAAATACATAATACTAAGCGGTTTGCGCTTGAATCGTACAAAGTTGGTAAAACTTAGAGGCTAGACTTTACTTCAATAAAATCGATAACTTTACAATTTTATTTGTTTGTTGGCAACGAAAACTCAGTTCCTTCTTCTCTCGTTTATTTCAGATCACAAACAATGACTCTCATCCTGTCCTGGCTGTTCATTTTGGTGCTGATTGTGCCGGATTTGTCGTCCAGTTTGCTGCACTGTCCATCGCGATGCCACTGCGATGACGATAAACTGGACGTGAACTGCGAGGAAGGTCACCTGGATGTGGTTCCGATTGCGTTGAATCCTTCGATCCAACGGCTGGTGATTCGGAACAACAAGATTCGTATAATAGACTCTTCGGTGCAGTTCTATTCGGAGCTGACGCTGCTGGATTTGAGTTTTAACTATCTTTTCAACATTCCCGATCGGACCTTTGCCCGGCAAAATAAACTACAGCAGTTGCATCTGAATCACAACAAAATCAGTGCCGTGTCGAATAGAACCTTTGTCGGGTTGAACGAGCTGCTGGTGCTTAATTTGCGAGGAAATCTGATCGATCAGATTGAACCGATGACTTTTACGCCGTTGACTAAACTGGAGGAACTGAATCTTGGCCAGAATCGAATTACGACCGTTGGTTTGTCGATAATTGGATTCTTCGGATTGGCAGATTTGAAGATCTTGTATTTGGACGACAATCGATTGGAGGTAGTGCCTTCCGAAGAAACTTTTCGACCGGTGGACAAATTGGCTGAACTTTACATTGGAACTAATTCGTTGAACGAGATTAAAAATGGCGCCTTTGCTGTCTTACCCGAATTGACGCTGCTGGACTTACGGAGTGCATTGCTGAGTAATGTTAGCGTCGAGACATTTGCCGGAATTGAAAATATCAAGAGTCTTAACTTGGCAGATAATAGATTTCAGAGAATTCCCTCTAAGGCGTTGGGGATTTTGAGACGATTAGAAGACTTATCAATTGGACAAAATTACTTTGAAACAGTGCCGGCAAACTCGTTCCGAGGATTATCAAACCTGAAACGGTTCGAACTGAGAGGTTCGCTATATTTGAAGAAAATCGAAAGGGCAGCATTCCAAACAAATACCAATTTGGAAAGCATTGCCATCGACTCGAACAAGGCACTAACCGAGCTGGAAGAGGAAACATTCTCCGGGCTGCTATACCTGAAGCACCTGAGCTTGCGGAACAATGGCTTCGAACGGTTGGACGAGAACATGTTTTCCTGGAACAGTCTGCGAACGTTGGATATTTCGGATAATCCGATAAATTGCGATTGCTATTATTCGAAGCTGCTGCACCGGTTGCAAACGGCCAGCAGGATCAGCTACAATGCAACCGGTTGCCCACACCACCTGCCGGACCAGTGGGAGTGCGAGTACATTTTGGACAAGAACAAAAATCTCATCTCGGTGCTAGTGCTGGCGGTGGCCATCGTGACAGCCATGGCACTCACCTTCTATCGCTTCCGAGGGTTGCTGCGGGAGTACGTCCACAACGGGTGCAAAAATAAGTCTCACGGCGGCGCTGCTGGCGGCAGTGGCGTCCGGCCGGTTGCCCTCACCGGTGGCGATATCAACAGTGTGGATTACGAGAAGGCCATCACCGAGGAAGATTACGTGATCCGGCAGAGCAATTTGTACAGCAATCAGGTGCAGCCGATTCTGAACGGCTACCCGGCCTACATGCAGCAGGCTAATGTCTACTACAATAAGCCGCTCCCGATTACCGAGTTATAGTATTGAAGGCTAGTCGAGTGTGATGTCAGTGTGTGAATTAATTTTCTACCCTAGGGCTCCGTGTTTATGGCTGGTTTTTAGCTTTTTGGGCCGGAAGTGAATGGTAAGCTCATCTCTGGTGGCTGCTGTGCTATGTAAATTACACACGGGCGCGAATCGGTGGGGTGTCTATGGTTTTGAAATGGACTTCGAGGACGGTAAATTGGCGAACCAGATGACCATCTGTGAAATACAAAATCAGTAATGCATATCATTATTTAAAGTTCTGCTCATTTAGATAATTATAAATTTCTGAAAGGAATTTTGTCATATTGTGATGCGGGACTAACGAATCAGTCTTTATTTGTGAGAGTTTTACATAAAAAACAAAAATTATTTTTTATTTATTCAATCAATGTTTTGTCTTACATTTGATAATTTGAGGAATGGAATTCCTCTAATACACTTGTTGAATCAATTATTTGAACACTGTGTACTCGCCTCCAGATCTTGCTCTACCTGGTTTAACTATCTTCCTCGCTGTGCTTTTGGTCGTCTTATTCCTACCGGAATTAAAGCGAACGCTATTTTTGCAGAGAAATTGTCCGGCATTCTTTCAACATGCCCTACGTATTCGTATTCGTCCAGCTGTAGCTATGTTTTGAATACTGGGTTCGCAAAAGAGTAGCGCTAGTTAATCTTCCGCCTCCGTATTTCGTTCTCCTGTACACCACACATCTCTCAAAAACTCCGAGCACTAGCAGGTCCCATTCGAGTATTGCTTACGTTCCATACCCGTGGAAACAATCGGTATAATCAACGTCTTGTACACCTTATTGTGCCGAAAGTTCGACTGCAATTGTCTGTGAAGCCGTCACGTCTACGAATCTCACGGCTGGTGTTATTGTCAGTCGTAACCAGTGAGTTAATATGGACAAATACGTCAACTGATTCTCACTCCTTGCTGTTGATCATTATAACACTGCCTAAATGGTGTCGGTCAATCTTGGTTTCACATCTCGAGGAAGCATTGCTCGTCCATGATTTTTCATTTTGCGGTCAATGGTATCATGCGCAGCTTTGAAGTCAATGAACAAATAGTGCATGGGAACTCTGTATTCACGACCTTTTTGGAGGATCTGCCGCGGCGTCTTTCAGCAAAGCCGGTCTCTTATCTTCCCGCAATTGGTGAAAGTGCACCACGGAAGATGATTTGGGGGAGCAGATAGTTTTCTCGGTCCAATTTGTAGCCTGTCTTGTAGATCGGCAGATAATTCAAATCTTTCACTCCTGCGATAGCTGCTCTGTACCCAAATTCTTAAGTTCTTACAATCAGCCAGATGAAGATCAGTGGCCAGCTTTCCCGGGTCCATCATAAAGACTGTACTCGAAAAAAAATGCAGCACACAAAAATAATATCCAAAAATTCATTTTAAGTCGAATATTTTTGACCACATATTAGCTATATTTTTGCCAAGCTGGATTATTCAACCTCCTCTTCTAGGCTAAATGCCCGCAACTTGGATTGAACGCTACCCATTAAATCCTGTGTAACACTTGCGCCATTCTTTTTACACACTTTCATCCACTCTTTTTTTTAAATCTTGGACGTTTTTAAAGAACTTCACAGTTTTTCGCCCGGAATTTTTCTATTGGTAAAAGTTCTGGCGAGTTTGCTTCCTTCGGCACAAAAACAACATCTTTGGCCTTGTACTACAATTTCACCGGTTTCGCGTAATGGCAAGATACCAGATCTAGCAAAAATAGAGAGTCACCTTTGTGGGACCGGAGGAAGGGCAGCAGGTACTTCTGGAGGCACCAACAGCTGAACGGCATGTTGAATTTGCTGCACTCACAGATCGCCTGCCACACCAAGTACTTCTTGGCAAATTCGTCGACCTTTTTCTTCCGGAACTTTTCCGGAACATCCAGGCGGGACTTACCGATGAAGAACTCCAGTACAGCTTCCTGGCGCGGTATTTGACCACCGTTTTCTATTTATCGGTTCGGTTAGGCGCCTTCCTTACATTGAAGATATGAAGTTCGGTCCGCTTCATTGACCTTTTTGGCCACGTCCCGAATCGAAAGGTTCGGGTTGTGCTTGAAGTAATCCCTCACCTTCTTTACCTCATACGGGGTCGATCGTCTTCGCTTTTCTTCCGCTGTCAGCTAGCCGCTGGGTCGTCTGGGTCTCCTTGAACGAATTAACCACACGGGACACGGTCGAATGGTCTGTATTGCGATCCACCCGTGGGACTAACCTGGATTTTCCACGATCACGCTATAATTTTTTGTCGAAGCACTTCTAATAATTTGAAAGTGCACACGAAGCACTTCCTGTTTGGAAGCCATCTCGACAACCACTTGACAGATTGTGACGAAATTTTGCACATGTAAACATTACACTCTAAACTAGTTTTATCCAAAATTTGATCAATTTTTGCTCTATGCAATAAAAAGTTATACACAAAAAAGTGTTGCATGTTTTTCGAGTACAGTCTTTAATAAGTTTCACTCCGATAGTAAGCTTTCAGCTGATTGATAGCGTCCTTAATTTCGCCTATTGTTGGGGCTGGCAGTTCTTTTACCTTTGTCACATCTACGAAATTATCTTCTCCCGCCGCGCCACCATGGTTTTCTACCCATTCAAGTGTTAGTCGAAGCACTGTTTTTACTTTTTGGTCGCTTCACGATCGTCCATCACGATTCTATCATTTTGATTCCATTTAAAATCCTTGCAAGATGCGTTAAATTTGTAGTGGAACTTTCGAATTGCCTGAGAACGATGCTTCTTACTTACTTCTAGCTCTATGTAAAGCTCTTGCTGTATCAAGAATTGCTCTTCGTTGTAGTCGGACGTGGGCTACTCGTCGCTAAGCTGGTTGAACCATCTAGCACTTCAGCCCCTCTATTCCTGGTGTCGGTGGGGTTCTTGAAGAGAACGGATTTCATTGCACAGTCGAGCGGCATCCTTGCGACGTGACCGGTCCATAGTAGTATTCCAACTTTCACCAGGTGTACGATGGGAATTTCTCTATGTAGTGCCTGCATCTCGTGGTTCATGCGCCTACGCTACTCTTCGCTATCCGTTTGTACTCCGCCAAAATTAGTCCGTAGCACCTTTCATTCAAATACGGCAAGTGCACGTATGTCTTCCGTAAGCAAAGTTACAGTCTCAATTCCGTAGAGGACTAAATATCGGTCTGATTAGCGTTTTATATATCATCAGTTTTGTGCAGCTGCATATGCTTCGTGGTTAAAGCATCTTTCGGAGGATAAAGTAGGCTAGACTTCTAGCTTGAATGCGTCATTGAATCTCCTTACTTGTATTATTGGCGGCAGTAACCAGAGATCTCAAATACACGAACACATCAATCACTTCCAGTTCATCCCCATCAATAGTCGTTGTCCGTGGAAGGCGAACGTTGTTTTTTCTTGAACCTCTTCCTTCCATATATTTGGTTTTTGACAGATTGATTTGTAATTCAATGCTGCTAACCTTCGTTTTTAATCTGGCATCCCAAGCAACAATGTGAGTTTTATTGTACTCTTATGGTGGTCTTCAAGACCAGTTTTGGTCCGCAATGCCATAATAAGAGTGTAATAAAACTCAAATTGTTACTTGGGATAGATGCTAGTAATGATGTCGAAGTCGTTTGCGAAGTCTGCTACTTTTACTGAAGATCGTTGCTCTCGTTTCGATGCCCACTCATCGGATCACACCTTCAATACCGATGTTGAATAACATACAGGACAGTCCACCCCTTTGCTTCAACCCTCTGTGCAATTCGAAAGGACTCAAGAGTGCCCCGCAACACGCATCTACCACACTTCTCGCTCCAGGGTAGCTGCGCCAGTTTGTCCGGAAAACCTTTCTCGTGCATTATCTGCCTAAGTTATTTGCGCTCGACTATATCGTATGCTGCCCTGAAATCCACGAAAATACGATGCGTGGGCCCGTTGTACTCACGACATTTCTGGAGGATTTTTCGGGGAGTGAAAGTTTGATCTGTGGTAGCATGGGCCCCCATAAAGCCTACCTAGTACTGCCTTACGAATTCTCTTGCTATTGGAGATGGACGACGTAACAAAATTTGAGAAAGCACCTTGCAAGCGGCGATGATAAGCGTAATGTCGTTGAAATTACAGCAATCGAGCTGATTGCCCTTTTTATAGATGGGACAAACCACACCTTCCGTCCATTTGTCCCGAAGCTTCTGCTTCTTCCAAATCCTGCTTTCATTATCTGAATTACCCAGTGAAGTATCATTGCTAGTGGTTCTTTGCTACAATTCTACATATTCTTACTTCTCCAGGCAGCGCTTTGTCACTGGTCAAAGGCACTGAGCATCTTTGTCGTCCTCACAGAGTTCTCTTCATCCAACATTCTCCTACATTCATCATTATATCAATCGTTCCACTGATCTCGTTTTTCGTGTCTAAGAATGTTAACGAGTACGCTGTTAATGTTTGTTTTGGTGATGAGTCGACAGTCTTCGTGAGGGATTTCGTCAAGTTCATCCTACTTCTGCAGCACAGCAAGCACAAGCAAATGTGCGTCAATTTGCTTCAGCAGCACAAGATTTAACTAAGATTGACGTCTGTACCGAATATTGTTCACATCAGAGAACTTTCAGCGCACCTTAATAATCGCCGAGTGGTTCAAGCTAACCTTGAGTATCTGAGGTATGATATCTGAGAAGTACCGATATTCGATCTGTATTTGTATCAGATTTGGTTAGCTCTAGGTATACTTGTGTAGGAGTTGGTGCTGGAAGCAGGCACTACGTACGTCCATGTTCTAGGAGGTGGCAAAGTCGATAAATCTTAGATCTATTTCGTTGATCGACTGGAGTGTGTTGAACCATCAAATCACCGCTTTGTGTTCCTTTTCCTGGCCGACCTGAGCATTTAAATCCTCGATGACGATCTTGATGTCAAATTTTGGGTAGTGTTCGCATTTACTCCACTGCGGCTCTTTAATTCGCCGGAGAGTGTTCGAGCGCTTCCTTGGAAGATAAAAGATCGACAATTTCCTGTCCCGATTTTCCAATCCACAGCCGTGCGAAGTTGCTGGAAAAGAGACTACGAACTACCCAAACTACCCAAATAATGTGCAAATAACACATATTATAGATTCCAAGTAAAACCTAATCCTAATATGGTATAACAACCAGGATGCCACATCCTCCCCCTGCGTAAAATGAACAATTCAATGAATGATAATATTTCGGGTCAATTATAAATTGTTCGTGTAGTCGTCAAATTATTCTTGTTTGTTACATTGAAATTCGTTAACTCTCATACAGCCTGTAGCGAAATCGCTTTCAGTTTTGTAATGTGGCGACCTAACATAGAAAATACTACTTGTAATAAAATCTTTGTTGGGACACACATATACGTCCCAGTATCTACCGTATCTTGTCAGTGATACTGTACGTCTATGAACTTTTCCTTCCTGAAGACAATGATCATGATATCCTACCGATCAACAGTTTAATGTTTTCAAAACATTGAACTTGGACTCATCTTGACTCAATCTTTATAGGTGTTGGCCTTGATATTTTCCCGAATCAACCTCAATATACTTTGGCCATGAACTTTTATCAGTTTCCTTCCCCATTTCATACCCGAAAATGGAAGAAAACTGCAAATGTATTTTTACTTTGATTAGGGTAACAAAGTAATGAAAAGGAAAACACAAAATAAATCAAATTATCGACACACAGTTTGATTATCCAATCAAAGGCACAATTTATTTAAAAACCAGTGACACCTGCCCGGTGCGGTGCTGTGGTTTTTGCCGTCCGTGGTGGACTGCACTGGTTGCACCTGATGCTGTAGGCATCAACTGGTAAACAATTTTCACAGATGCTTCAGCAGGGCCCTCCATCACCTTCCCTTGCCAATGACGACGACGGCTTGCAGTGATAGCAGCCGGATAAT
Source organism: Sabethes cyaneus (assembly GCF_943734655.1). Taxonomy (NCBI): domain Eukaryota; kingdom Metazoa; phylum Arthropoda; class Insecta; order Diptera; family Culicidae; genus Sabethes; species Sabethes cyaneus. Next base: position 69,036,575 of record NC_071354.1, read on the forward strand.
CCTCTGTTTCTAATTCAATTAAAATAAACGGGACATGCTGAAAATTAAAGCATGTAAAGCACATCCTCCGGTGCGGCCGATAAAAACTCAACCCCGCCCGCGCCGTCTCGTCTGGGCACGTGAATGGAATTTGTAGATCAAGTGAAAAACTTTTACAGTACTGCTATTACCGCCGTACGTATTCGGAATGCCGAAACCACAGCCACCGGCGGTGGTGGCAGCAGGTAGATGGTTTTACATTTCGTTTTCCTCTCCGCAATTCCCAAGATCATAGCCGGAGAACAGTCGAATATCCGGTCGGAATAGTCAGCACGTGTGTGGGTACATTACATGGCGCACCTTTGCAGTGCCGTTTGAAAGTGATAATAATTCCACGAAAATTATAGCGATACCAGCAAGTTTTAACTGTAATTGTTAAAGGTTAGTGAAAAATAGCAATGGTGAAATCCTCCAGCTTGGTCTTCGCTCGCGGGTTTCCGGTGTTTTTACGACTTTCTTCTCCTGCCTAAGCGCGTTGTGAGGATTGGAGGAGGTGGCAAGGTAGTTCAGCGCGCTCGTGTGGTTTGCCCTTTTCCGGTGGGTTTACTAGCGTGTATGTGAGTGTTTATCGCTCCGTCTGGACTCGCCGGTCGTTGGTCGTTGAAGGGTTGGCAGTTTTCGGGTTCTAGCCTGGAGGCAAACCGACCCTACCGTGTTTGTAGTCGCAGGATGGATGTTTGCTGTGGTTCTAGGTGATTTCCTTTGATAAGCCAGTTAAGGTTGCAGGGCTTTTTCAGAAAGTTGAATGGGTTTCATCAGTCTTGGTGAAGGATATCCTAATTTTTGCCATACATAACAATATACACAGTCAAAATCGATTATTACTTGTTCCGAAATCGCTCAAAATGAATAATGTTTTGCTTTAAAAACATGACACACGGTTTTTAATATATTCACAGTATCATTGAGGGGATGTCATTTATCTTTAAACATGCCGGAAAAGTGGCGCCATTTACCGGGAAGAGCTTGTGAAGCACCCAAAACATAGCTCGCTGGGCGATGACAACATTATGATTGCTGTATGCATACCGAGTTCCTAGTGTTTCATGAAAATACGCTTAATCGTAGCCCTACAGCAACCACGATGAGATTGTTAAATTTAAGGATCGTTTCGCGATTCTGCTCTGTAGTAGAGTGTGTAATTACACGTCCGAGACGCAGTTGGTTCCGCAAAAGCAGCGGGGCGGGTCGGGGAGGGGTTACGTTTAATGGTGTGTTGTGTTTTCAGATGAAATTTCCTTTCCGAGAACTCCAAAATTGACCATCCAAAGAGGAGAACTCTGTGCCAGCAACGACGACGACGTCGGCTGCAGCAGTCATGGCCGGAGTTTTGGGGTGTGAAATTGTGGCGCCCGAGGAACCGCACGGCCAGTTGGAAGGATAAACATTAACAGTACATTTAGCGTGGCAAGTGTTCGCTGAATTTTTCAAGCGCAATTGCGGAGGAAATTTGCCTCTTTGGAGCGGACGCCCGAAATGTTATTCCGACCGCAGCAGATGGGCAGCAGCGCTTTGCTTGTATGAGCAGCATTTACATAGTGCCGGACGAGATTTCGCTTTAACGAGGAAACGATGATTAGGACCGAAAGTGGAACCCGGGCTCTAGTGAAGTTTTTATCAACTTAATTCTCTGGCAGTGAGTGGCGAGTCAGGCTTCAATTATTTCTTGACGCAACCCTTTTCACAAGCGGTCGATAAGGGTTTTCGTTTGTTCGGTTCAGTGTTCCTCCTGGCTTGGGCTAAAATTAGTTAAACTGCTTTATTAGATCTCGAAATAAGTTTAAACTGTGTGGTTGATGGGCCCCAAGAAGTTTTGAGATGAAATTTTACTAGCAGTAATTAGGCTGCTCTGATGGTTAATTTGTAATGTCAACAGCCAAAAACTTTAAAAATATGAGACTATTTATTCAATAAATTATTCTAGAGTAAATGGGGTTCTGCAACATATTTACGAAGAGTTAAAAACTGAATTTGAAATAAATAGTAGTGATCAAAATTGTTTAGTTTAGACTTATGAAACTGTGAATTATGGCAAACGTATATTATGGCACTCATCTTTATGGTATACGTTCGTATGCCATTCGTACACTCAAAAAATCGACACGTCGCATCCACGTGAAAAATCATGTAAAATTCTGTACAGCAACTTACGTGAACTTCATGTACTAGTTAATGGGGAAATTGATAAAATTTACCGGGATTGCACGTAAACTGGTTAGTATGAGTGCGAGTTACCAACAATTCACGTGAATGTTACATGAAAAGTGTGATGGATGAGAATTACCTATGTTTTCAAGTAAACTTGACGTGCTGATTTTTTTAAGTGTACCTATGGCAACCGTCCGCATGGCAAACGTCCTTGTCGGCAAACGGGTTGTCGTTCTTTGTAGCGAGGAATTTGATTTCCAAAATTCCTTTCGAAATGGAAGTTATTCCCCTGCATGATACCTTCTGAGATACAAGCAAATCTTGCGATAGAAATAGACTTTTTCATAGGAGAATACACAAATGCACACGAAAGCGAGAGGAAGCGAGCGGTCTGGCCCTAATACTGTTATTCTTTTCTATGCACAAATCGTCCAAAAGAAAGACAAACTCGAAAGAACTCAGTTACCACTTTTTAATTGTCGCGTTGTTCGAACTTTCACTTCTATTCTGTGATAGGCGTGCAAGGTAGACCTGATATCCTGCAAGAATGTGGCGCTGGATCTTTTTTTTTCTGTGTGTGGATCTCATTACTTGTGTTGTTATCCGTCACCAGCAGTCCCAAAAACACAAATCCATCTGTCATGTTTTGTTTATCGCCATCAACGATTACCGTTCGTGGGACAGCCGTTGATCTCCTTTGAGCCTCTACTTTTCAGGTATTTGGTCCTTGACGCATTTATGTTTAGCCTAAGGCCAGCGCAGAATTGGTTCTTCGCAGAATTGGTTTCGCTACAAAGCTATAAAGCATACTATTTGCTCTGGTAAAAAACTAAATCAGTCCGGCAGCTTTGTTAGATTGAAGAAACATCCGTGAGCAGAAAAGTTAAGGATTCACTGTCAGATCATCCTGATCGAATTAATTTATAGCGACCGTGATAAAATATCCCGTAGAATAATTAACAAAATTTTCAGCAGTTTCTGTTGGTTTACAGCATAGGCGCATTAAATTTTATCGTGTATATTAATATGGTAAGTGGATATAACCAACCCGCCATCGAAATTTTGCAATTTTCGGAAACTGGTTGTTTTTACAAAATAAATATATTCAGTTAGTCAATCTCAATTTCTAGTAAAATCATTTTAGTTGCTTCATGTGACAGGAAATTCGGTATTGAACTCGAATATTCAGGGTGGCCATAGGTCGGGGTGTTACCGTTTTAATAGCTCTATAAAGCTAACAGATTTTTCGCGGTTTGACAAGCAACCACAATAAGATCAATTTTGATTAATCGTGTGCCATATTGTATTGCACCGTTACACGTATTGTGAGTTTAAAGGGTGTCGCATATCAAATTGCACCACGGAAGAAGTGGTGTAGAAAATTACCTAATTGACCGATCCTATTCAAACTTTCAGTCAATAAAATATAACCTATTAGCACAGACAAACAGACATAACTCTTGGAAGAAAAATTAACAAAAATTATCGTACCTCACATTTAGACTGAACACTAGCACCATCTATGATCGACATTCCCAAATATCAAATAGTAATATGGGTGTCCCTCGAAGTAGCAAGTATTTTTTATGGGGAATTGCCGTTCTTTCGTCAAAAAGCGCCACTTTGACCAAAACGGAAACATTCCCAACTAAGTCCAAATTTGAAATGACGGTTTTATCGGTACGATGAATGGAAAACGAGTGTTATGTCTGTTTGTCTGTGCTATTAGTAAGCTTTTGGCATATTTATTTCAAGAGAGCAATTTTATGGAGGGCGTAAGAGAGGGGCTCATATACAAATGAAACACAAATTTCTTCATAACTCTTGAACTAATCAAGCAAATGGAACCAAATTTGGCATGTGGAGTTTTTTGGAGATTTCTATCGTGGTGTAATTTGATGTGCGACACCCTTTATAAGTGACGTGGTGCAGCCAACTAGTGCAAATGCAAGCAATCACAATATATTTGCTCTATTACCAGTTTCATTATGGTTTTATGGTTATGTTTTTTTTTCATGTGTGGACTCATTACTGCGACCAGTATAGTTGATCTATTGTAATATCGCCCGGGTGTTTGCTGTATGACCTGCACTGCATTTCTTTTTACTATAATCGCTATTGAGTGAGCGATATGCTTATTTTAAATTGTATGCGTGCTTGCGTGTATTGGGGTTTACCCTTCCTTCAAAGCTTGATCTACTTTACCCACTTATTCCTCGCTGCCAGCACTATCCCATATTATAGCCGTCCCTGGCGAGGACTCATTCGTACCTCTGACCAGTACACTTAACTATAGGAGGGACATTTGCACTGTCAAGAGGCTTCAGAGGGTAAATATAGAATTCAGCACGAAGGAAGGGTAAATGGAGGGGCCTGAGAATAAACCCATGCTAAAGTCACTTGACATCGAATGGCTTGATTCTACTAAGATTCGAACCCACGACCACTCACTTGTCAAAGCAGACTCGGTAACCTTGCGGCTACGGAGCCCCCCATGGTTATGTTTTATACAAGTCAGTTTTGAATTGTATCCTCTTGACATTGCGGAATACCGTAACAAAACCAGAGGTAATGATTAGAACCGTAATAAAACCCGTAATAAAATTCAAGTTAAATCAAGTGGCTTTAGAATTGTTACTTGAGATTACTAGATTGTCACTTTTCTTGCTGAAAATCGTGCCCCCGCCCTTCGGATCACGTTTTTAAGAGCAATGTTAAAGAGCATGCAGAACATGCCATCATCGTGTCTCGAAGGAAGTGTGAAGTTTTCCGGAAACGCGCACGAATCATATTATTGGATCCAATGTTGCTCTGATCAACCGCGTCAGTTTGTCTAGAAGACTGTGCTTGTACATTATGTGCCAAAGCCGATCTCGATTGACTGTATCGTATGCTGCTTTGAAATCAGTAAAGATGAGATGCGTGGAACCATTGTATTCCAGATATTTCTGCAAGACCTATCGAATGGTGAAAATTAGGTCCGTAGAGGCGTGAGTTCTCATTAAGTTCGCTTGATAAATTCCCCACGAAACTTTGTGCGGTCCATGACAGTCGGCATAACAGGATTTGTAGGCGAGTGTAGGGAGAGTATTTTGTAGGCGGCATTTATAAACGTTATACCGCAGTAGCTGCAGCAGTTCAGCCGGTCACCTTTTAAGTAGCTGAGACAAATAAACTCCCTCCATTGATTCTTCCAGTGGCTACTACTATTCTAAGATCTTAGAAATAAGTTCAACGCCATTGCCAGCGTTTCTGGGTCGTACCCGTAAAGCTCTGCTTGTAGGCGATTCTTACCGATGGCTTTGTTGGTCCTCAGCAACCCGATTTCTTGTTTGATCCCTTGAAAATCAGCTGCTGGTCACTACTATCTTCCATGGGCAATCCTGCATAAAATTCCGTTCCACCTCCTTCTGCAACTTTTCGTGCTCATCGCACAACTGCTTCCGCATTTCAGCCTGCACGGGTTCGTTTACGATCAGATCTACTTCCTCGTTCCTGCACATGTTAAGTTTCGGTGCGTAGCTTTTACGGGATTGGTTAATCTTCTTGTAAAACTTGCACGTATTATTGGGCCGGAATAGTTATTCTAGTTCTTCACAATCTCTTGAATATTTATTCCAGATCTTCACTATCTCTGACCTCCTCTGACCTCTGACCTGACCTATTTTCTTTTCCTTAGACCGTGGTCTACTAGGGGCTCAATCGGTTAACATTTTTTCTATACATTTACCAGCATGCAATACCATGTCAGACTCTCAACCAATACCATCGTTCCGTACTGTTTCTGTATCGACAGTGTCTATCTCTTGAGAGCGTCGAAACTAGCCCGAATAATAATTAATATCATGTTAATAAGCAAACATTTTCTTATGTGCGGTGATCAGTCACACAAAATGTCATAGTATAGAAATGACAGCCATTTGCTGCTTTTTGCTTACAGTTGTAGTTGGAATAGTATAGAACAAGCGATAGAGAATTACTGATGCGGGTATCACAAAGCGTTGGCATCTATGTACGAAAAATTATTTCATTTTTTACGATTTTTCGGTTGGTCGCTACTTTTAGGATCTGTTCTTTTTACTATTTACTCTGAACTTTACTGAATATTTGCAGTTTCAACCATACTCAAGCACTAACTATGAATATCGGTGTTATTTGACTTTTCTTATATGAATTTAATTTATATTTTCACCGCTACCAATATTACAAATGGAAACCTAACTGCCTAAGTGGAATTACTCGAAGCCTTTCTTATTGGGAACGTTGTTATTCAAAACCGTGTCGTTTGAGAGAAAGCTGAGCGAGACAACGCTACTCCTCGTACCAATGCTCAGTATTCAGACGCATGCCCCCTTCCCTGTCGGCATTCGACCTTGATGTCTACCTGGGTTGGATAGGACTTACTAGATAACCGGTTTGTCAACCGGACGCGCCATTGTTCAGGTGAAATTGAGCATGGCTGTCAAACCTCTTCATGATTGCCATGATTGCCAAGCACCTTCCCTAATCTCTCGTCATTGTGACAGATTTCCTGCAGTGCTATGATGCTATGATGTTAAGGCTTTGGTGTTCTAGTTATTCAAGCAGTACCCTGTCACCACCCATGAAATTCCGCAATGTGCAGTTCTATGTACCAAGCTTCCATTTTACGTCCTTATTTCGCTGTTTAGGTCCATGCTGAATGTTTTGAGTTAAAATTTTTTGTTCTTTCATAGTTGATGTATTTAGATAAATTGCCTTGGTTTTAGCGTTCGTGACATCATGTTTCTCAATTCAGCTATAGCTACAGATCAGACATTGTCGTAAGTCGCCCCTAACTTGGAGTGCAGATGCAGATGCAGATGTGAAGCAAACGATACTTCGCCTTGCATTCCGTTTTTCGTGCCATCATTTCGCAATTACATGAGCCTCGCCTTCCCTGTCAGGATATGACCTTGATTCACCTGGGGGTTGGTTACCTGAATTCCTCTAAGATTGCTCATATCTCGGCTGATACAGCGAGGAGGTAGAGAAAGTCGTCTGGGCGGTGCTGTTAGAGTCAATGAACCGTTGCACTAGCCCGTAATTGTTTTGTACTCTAACAACAGGTTACGAAGTCAGACGATTAAGAAGGCTTAAGTCTCTAAAGTTATTTAAGCCTAAAACCTTGCTTTTGTGCCAGTGAAAACCGAGGAGGTCGCACGCTTAGATAAAGCTTATGGCAATTACCATTTGCCCGTCCTCTATGGCTTGAGGGTTACGTAGTATCGGCGATTCATGAGACCCAGACAAAAAAGTTGGGCTCGAATTCGGTTGTAATGACCTCTCATTATAATTTGTTTTTTTTTCGCGGTTTCTCCAGTTTGGTGAAAAATAACTAACTACAATGTTAGTAAGTCCTACTTCGAAGACCCTCCCTTTATTTAATTTTTCACTCTTTTCCCTCCACGTCTTGTTCCAGTCTAGGGATGCTATAGAAACTCTTTTGTTTCATAATTTTCCTCCTGCCATTTCCTTCGTCTATTGGAAAGACTGTTGGACCGTTATAAAAAATTATACAAATGACTTGTTTTTGCGCGTTTTCACGGGGCGAGCACGCATAATTCGAAAATTCAACGGAGACGTATGGTGTCTATACTTATCTGTAAATTCACAGATTGAGCTTGATTATTAGTGCCTCTTATTTTGTTCACGTGTGTGTATAGGTTTTAGCTGAAAAACTTGTTTTATAAGAAAAAGACGATCATGATAGAGAGCAGCGCAAATCAAAATGAAGAATTTTAGTCTGTTCAAGCAATTTTCTTACCCCAGTGACTGGCACAAGAATAACGCAATCAGAGATGAGTTTCCGCTTCTGGCACCAATTTGTCACCAGCCAAGTGGTTCGCTTCCACTTTACATATACACCTATCTAAACTTTACTGCCAGAAGACGAAGTTTTCGAAAACTTTGAGTAGTCCTAGAAATGGTACCAATTAAAATCATCCTCTCAAGAGACATGAACGGGGGCACCGAAGGTGCGATGATGGTGCCAGCCGTGGTGGGTGCAGTAAATTTGCAAAAATTGAAGATTATGATAAGCGGAGCGCCTTACAAGGCCAAAAATGATCAAAATACAACACACTCACATTCACACAGCTAAGAGAATACAGAGAACACAGAGACGTGAAGGAATAATCCGAAAAGCAAAGGCTGTTTTCAGTACCGTGGCATTTAGGATAAATTATGTAAATGTGAATAAATTTTTAACTTGAGTTATTATTTTATCGCTTTCATCCGGGCGGGCGCAGTGCAGCGCTCGCTGGGAAACGACACAAGAAAAAGATAAAGCCTTTTGTCCTTTCAGAGGTGGCGCTGTTGCGGCTGCCCGTTCCCGTCACGTTTGTTCGTCTTTTCCAGCCCAGGAGGCAGTAATTTTATCAGAAGCAAAATATGAATATTTATAACTTTCTACCTTGAGCCGCGGGGCCGAAGTCGACAGAAGGCGAATTAGAAGTATTAGGCCACTTATCGCAAAAGTTGTTCCTTTTAGTTCAGCTGATGATAGTCGAACCAGACATTCCAAATCCTTTTCCTACTTAAGTAGTCGAACGCAGAAGCAAATTACATAGTCTAGTGAACACGGAAGAAGCAGATATCAAACTGTAGTCTATTAAGCAATTGTTACATTCCATGGAAATGTATGGAAATGCATAATAAAAAAGTAAACGAAAATCTAATCAATAACCATCCTTATAATAAATCATTAAGAAAGGTAGTATTATAGCTCAACAGTTTTTCTGTAAAATAAATACAAAACAAATAATCAACTCTCTATGAGTCTATCAACAAAACTTTTTGGTTTTTGTGGTGTTTGCAATTCTTGTATTTTCGTTATCAAAAGAATAATAACTATAGAGTTTTTTTTATTTATAATATAGTTTTAAGATATTTTACCGATAGCGTGTACAAAGTCAAACTGAAGAAAAAGTGAAAAATCATTTAGTTATGAGTGTAGTTTTAATGCTAAGATTTGAAACCGTATTAAATCGTATCGACAATGCAAAGAGGCAAGCATATACCTACATACTTCTCCCACGAAGGAATTAAATTGTATAATATGAAAATTTTAATAAAACTTTACTATGAATATATTGTTTGAAATCAACCGGTGTGTTTGTTTATCCGAAACGAGGGACCGTTCACTCAGATCGTAACGTGTGTCGGCAAAATACCAAAAGTTTCCACCGCTGCTCATCGTTCGACTTTAATCAAATAAACCTTCCCATTGCGCCATTTTAGTCTATTTCGAAGAAATAGACCAGGGAGCAGCTAGCTGTACCCGCCGGAGTAATGAGCCTTTGCGCAATGCTATTGTTTCAAATCGTCTCATTCCAAACAAAGTGCGAATTACCGTCCCGGTTGCGAAGCTGCACGTTTCCTGAATTCGATAACGGAGCAATCGCGCAGCAAAATGCCAGCCATGCAGAAATCTACGCGCCGGGGATAGGTAAGTAGCAGCCCGCTTCCGGTTTCCGGGGCGTTCGCGAAAGAAAAATGAACCGCACGGGTGGCGGGCGCACGGTTCAGTACCGTTAGTAGCAGCTTAGCGGAATGAGTTCATCCCAAAAAACCAATAAAATTTAAACTGCCTGGTGGAAGTGAAGGCGCTCCGGGTGTGCGCTGAGTTGGATAAAGACTCAGTCAGACAGCAAAGATTAGAAACCGGAAGAAGCGTAAAGGAAGAAAGAAAATAAAAAGTTCCCGAAAATTAATCAATGTCAAAAGATTTTCCACCCTCCGATCGTCTTCCTCTAGCAGATGGGCGGTTGATTGTCCTTGTAAAGCTCCTCAAGAATCGGAGGGCGAAATTTCTTTGCATCTGGCGATTGCGAAAGGCACGCCATTGCATGGTGGGTAAAAGTTTACGAAGTGGCTTGACTTTACTGGCGAAAAAATCTTCTTTAAAAATCGTAACATCGAACGAAAGGTCTAAAAATCGTAACATTTTTTTTGAGGAGTAATTTTTTCCAACAATCCAGGAAAACTATTACCTGGAAATATTTTTTATAAAATTTTCCGTGGTGGTGACTGAGATCAACTCGAAAATCGGCTAATGAAACAGTGAGAGTTGTTTTATTTGAACCTTTTGGAAGCAATTGAACACATTACAATGCAGTTGTATTCTTGTAATATCCCTTAATAACATGTTAATATTACAATCAAAACAAAATTTAACCAGCATGCGAGACCACTATGGATTCCGGTGACCGTTCGGAGAGGATCAAACGGTTGCGGAAATTTTCCTCACCAACGCCTTTCGTCCTACTGACTGTTGGTACGTACCTAGAGGTTGTGCTTTTGTTCATCCGTCGCAGTGACGATGATGCGGGTGGCAACGCCAACGGAACGGAAGCAACCAGCTTAACTTGCAAACACGCCTCTGAAGCCCAATATGGATGGAAAGCTTCCACCCGGGCTAGAGCAGCACGTGAAGTGGGTACCTAGTAATGGGCAAAACCGGGTGAACCCTCAATGCCGCAGTACGAAATCTTTTGCTTTCTCTGGATACGCTGGGGAATTGTTTTCATTATAACGAGATTCTCTATTTCGTGTGCTTCCTTCCGATGAATGCGGAGTGTAGGGTTTTTCTTCAGCCGGAAGTGCCGGACGCCGAGATGCCACAGAGAAGGCAGAGGAATATTTAATCATGCTCTCCAGGAAATCATTTGTGGAAGCAAAGAATTCTTGGTAAATTTGCAATTCCAAATTATGCGATGAATGCTTTTTAAAAGGATGTTCAATTAACAGAGTGGGGAATAATTAATAGCCCGGGAAGTTGTGCCTGATTGCCTGCCGACCTTTGGCACATTTAATTAATGCCGGACATTTTATCACTGAACAATGCGATGATGAAAAACCATATACAATGAGCCCTGTTGATCCTGCCAGTTAGCCCACAGGTAAAATATTTATCAGTCACAATGTGTCATCGAAAAATTTCCCGTGAACGAATGTATAACCAGTGAACAAATATGTAACAAACAGTAGTACATCTGAAGTTCATGAAACATAATGTCCGATGACCTATTTGAAGCGTCACTTTTTCAAAAGGGTTTTAAGGATCGATAAAATGAAAATAACACTAAATAAGCCTGCAATTTATTACTAATTTTTGATGCATTCATTTTTTGCGCAAATAATAATTATCCGGCATTCTAATTTTGTTCAGATTGCCACTGTTCGCTTCAAATTTAAATAAATCTTCTTTGTTCATTTTAATACTTGATGCTTAATTTAATTTGATATTAGATATTGTTATCAGAATTGGACTTTTTTGTTGCCAAAAAACGAATACTTTAGCCAATGCCAAAATTGAGTCATGTCAACATTGAAATTTCACTCTTGCTGCAATTGTTTTATTCCATTGTATAATTGAGCTACTAATAAAAATAAATTAGGGGAAGTATGGAGGAAGCAATAATTCACTAATAAGCAAATAACCTTCCAAAAATTCAAATAAAAATTGGATAACCTAAACAGAGAACATATGGAAAGCGAAAAATAGAGAAATTAGAAAACAGAAACAAAAAAACGGGGAAAATAGAGAATGCAGGAATGGCTGAGAACACAGATAACATTGAAAATAGTGAAAGTAGAAAACTGGCATTAGAAAACAGAGAAAATATAGAAAATAGATGAAAACATAGAAAACAATGAGATCAGAAAGCAAGGAAAATCGGGACCGCGAGATTGGAAAAGGGAAGCTGGAAAACGAGAAAGCAGAGAACAGAGAAGTCGGAAACGAGAAGAGCCTGGAAAAGCTGCCAACAGAAAAAGTAATCAAATCAGAGCGCAAAGAAAATGGCAGAAGTTAGCAAACAGAGCAAGCAGTGTAATTAGAAAGGAGAAAAAATAGGCAAAACAGAAAACACAGCAAGCAGAGATATCGTATCCGATAGACACAATAGAAAACAGAGAAATTATGTCAGTGAAAACAGAGAATTAAGTGAACAAAAAAAAAAAAAAAAACAGAAAACAGTGAAACCGGTAAAATCAGTAAACAGGCAAAGAAGAGAAAGCACGAAAGGTTACAATACAGAAATTCGAAAACATTGAAAATAGTGCAGCAAACAGAGAAAATAAAAAAACAGAAAATGATAATAAGCAGAAAAAAGGAAAAATCAAAGGTACTCTAGAATCTCTTTTTATGTGCATTTATTTACGTGATTTTGTTTTACGTTCACTTTTTTACGTCTGTAATTTGAATTACCGTCCTTTCGTTTTACGTTCAAAATTTGAATTAACGTCCTATTATTTTACGACCGATTTTTTTACGTCCCCTAATAGTGGACGCAAAACGAGATTTGAGTGTAGTAAAAGAAAAGCATAGAGCTAAAGCAGAAAAAAATGAAGTAGTGCAATCAGAAAACAGGGTAAGCATAAAATAGGAAAGGCAAGAAACATTGAAAACAGAAAACAGTGACAGCAGAAGACAGGAAAACAAAAAACAGAGAAAACAGGAAAGTTAGCAAACTACGGAAACGAAGAACAATGTAAACAATGACTGTAGAAAACTATCATATAAAACGGAAAAATAGAAAACGTAGAGAACAGAAAAATAGTAATAAAGAAAACAGGTATTGCAGAAAACGTGGAAAACAGAAAACAGTGAAATCTGAAAAATAAGCAAACAAAGAAAACTGTGGAAGCAGAAAATAGTTAAAACAGGAAACAGAGAAATATGAGAAGTAGAAAACACAGTGAAACGAGAAAGTAGAAAACAGGTAAAACGAGAAATAAGAAAACATGTAACAGAAAAAGCACAAAAACAGAATATAAAGAAAGCAAGGAAAGCATAGAAAACAGAAAAATCAGCATATACTGTTTTCAGAGAAGAGAAAACAGGAATGAGGAGAACACTGATAAAAGCAAAACAGATAGCATAGTAGTCAGCAAAGAGAGAAGTATGAATAGCAGAAAATAGTGAAACAGGAAACAGAAAATGTGGTAAGCAGAAAACAGTGAAACGGCAAAGTCAGAAAACAGGTAAAACCGAGAAAGCATGAAAGGCTGAAAACATAGAAAATAGAAAACATTGAAAACAGCGAAAGCAGCTTTCAGAGAAATATAGGAAATTAGAAAACGATTATAAGCAGAAAAAAGAAAATCTGAAAAAAGGTAGTCAAAAAACGAAGTAAAGAGCGTAAACAACATAAAAACAAAAACTAAGGGAAAACAGTGAAATTAGAATACAGGGTAAGCAGCGAACAGTGAAAACAGGAAAGAAACGGAGAAAACTGAAGTGAAAGCAGAAAACAGAAAATCCTAAAACAGAGAAAACAAGAGCACGGAAAACAAGAAAGTCCGAAAAACGAGGTCATAGAGAGCATCGCAAACAGTAAATCATAAAACAGAAAGATTAGAAAATACAGAAAACGGGAACATAGAAAATAGGGATTGCAGAAAACATGGGAAACAGAAAATATTGAAATTAGAGAAAATTACAAAATCGAAAGCAGGAAAAATAGCGAAAACAGGGAACGCAGAAAAGTTAAAAGAGAGAAAACAGCGAAAGTATAAAATAGAGTAATGAGAAAATAAGAAAATTTGACTGAAGACACACACTGAGACAAAAACAGACACTGAGGAAGCCTGCAAGTCGTAGGCGAAATACGTGTCTGTCATAAATAAAATATATTGGATTGGAATATTGGATAAGTTTTCTTCTTTTTTTAATTTAAAAAAAATTTGGAAAACAGAGAAAAGCGAATTTTTAAAACAAAGAAAGGGGTAAAAGGAGAAATCAGAAAATAGAGAAAGCAGAAAGTACGAAAAACAGGGAAATCCGAAAACAGAACAGAGGTAAAGCAAAAAATTCAGAAAGCAGAGCCATCGGCAAACAGAGATCGCAAGTAAAGCAGAAAATAAAATAACCAACCAACGCAGAAGTTAGAAAGCAGGGAAAACAAAGAAATTAGAATACAGAGAAATCAGAAAATTTAGCAAACAGAGAATACGAGGGAAGCAGAAAATAGTTAAAACAGAAAACTGGAAAATCAGAAAATAGAGAAATATGAAAATCAGAAACTACAGCGAAAAGGGAAAGAAGAAAACAGGGCAGAAGGGCAGAAGGGCATAAGAAAATATTAAGTAGAAAAAGCAGAAAAACAGAAAATAGAGAAAACTGGAAAAGCATGGAAAACAGAAAAATCAGTATTCTCTTTTTTCAGAGAAGAGGAAATGAAATGAAAAGTGTAAATAGAGAAAGCATAAAAGAGATAAAACTGATATAGCCGAAAATAGTGAAAATAGGAAATTGAGAAAATATAGAAAGCAGTAAAAAGGGAAAGTAGGAAATAAAGAAAACATAATACAATCAAAACAAAAATAGGCTACCAGAAAAAAGGGAGTGGAGAAAACAGGAAGTATATACTATACACAAACCAAAAAAATGGAGAAAAATGGAAAAGCAAAAACAGAGAAAATAGATGGAGAGAAATCAGCAAGAAGAGGAACAAGAGAAAATAGTAGTTAGAGGAAACAAAAGCTTCAAAAATATGATCAAGCCGAAAAATTAGAGACCAGATAAATCAGCTAAAGGATAATCCAGAAATAGAAAAAGCTGGAAAATTCAAACGCAAACAGCAAATATAGAAAATATGAAACCAGAAAATAGAGAATCAAGCAAATAGAGAATACTGAGAAAACAGAAATAGTGAATCAGATAAGAAATCAGAGAAAATAAAGAAAGCTGAAGACACAGAATACTAAGACCAATGAAACCAGAGAAAACAGGGAACAGAGAAATTATACACTAGAGGAAAAAGCGAAATCATCAAACAAGTAAAACAGAGAAATCAGGAGTGCAAGAAAACAAAGAAAATATTGAAAGCGGAAAATAGAGAAAAATCAGGAGGGGGTGGGGGAACTCAGAAAACAGAGAAGACAGGAAAAGTTGAAAACAGAGAAAACAGAAAAAGTAGAAAAGAGGGAGATCAGAAATAGAAAAAAACGAGAAAACTAGAAAGGCAGTGTTATAGAGAAAACGAGTTAAGCTGCAAGCAGAGAAACGCAAACAGAGAAAACATGAGACGCAGAAGACACAGAAAGCAGAACACGTTTTAAATATAAAACAGTGTAGAGAAAAAGCAGGAAACATTGATTTCAGAAAACTGATAAAAAAGCCAAAAAGAGAAATCAGAAAAGAAAAAAAACAGGGAAAGAAAGAAATGGAAAATATAGCAACAGGAAAAAAGAAAATAGAGTAAACAAAGAGAACATAAAAATGAGAATTTAGAAAACAGAGAAAACATGGGAATTAATCACAAACAAAAAAACAAATTAAACAAAAAAAAAGAAAAGCAAAAAAGAGAAATCATAAAACAGAGCAATTAGCATACACTAGTCTTTTTTACGCGGTATGTTTTTTCCGATTACTCAAAAATGGCGCAACTTAGGGTCCATTTACAAGCTTCGTGACAAATGACGGGACACTCAGAAATGCTAGAAAACTTTGAAAACAGGGAAAGAAGAAAGCAAAGTAAGCATGAAGTATAGGGAACATGAAGTTCAGAAAACAGAGAAAGGAGAAAACAGAAAGAAAGCTCACTATTTTGATGTTTTTGTATCCTTTTCCATCACCATTGTTAGGTTGTTTATTCCCAATAGCAAAAGAATTCGTAGGGCAGTATCCGGCGGGCTTTACGGGGGCTCGTGCTGCTACGGAATAAATTTTTACTCTCCGACAAATGCTCCAGAAATGTCGAATGTACAATGTGCTCGCGCATGAGTTTTTCGTGGATTTCAAGGCAGCATACGATACAATCGAGCGCAAACAGCTATGGCAGATAATGCACGAGTACGGTTTTCCAGACAAACTAACGCGACTGATCAAAGCTACTTTGGAGCGAATGACTTTTCTTTTTTGTTAGTTTTGTTCCAATTAAATTAGTTCGAAATTGGTTTTGCTCCTTCTCACATTTAGTTCTATTGCAGTTTTAGGGAAATAGACATAATCAAAATCATAGTTTTGATAAGGGTAGGGCTTATAATCAATACAACCTAATTTATATGTTCAAATGTAAGCTATTATTAGCAGAAAATCAGGTCACAACATTTGCTTTCTGAAAGGATAGTAGAGGATCGTTCAATTAATTGGTCGATTTTTTCATCACCCTTTTTCATCATCATCGGCTGCTCAGCATATGTGGCTGAAATTCATAGAACAGATAATAACCGATGCAGCTCATCGGAATGATGCTTCATATAGATCACCGTTTATCCTGATTTGCGCTTTTCACTTCCTTGTGATTGCCCCATTCACTTCAGTCCGTATACCGTACCGTATAGATATGTTTGGATGTGAAACCACCGTTCGCGTCATCGAACATTCCACTGGGAGTGACTACAAGCGAGCGAGCGGCTTTGCATGCTTTGAATGCGCTAGGATGCACGTTGAGTGCACATTTAGCTTTCGGTTGCCCACTATATCGGTGCCATTCTGTTATCCCTGAGTGCTCGACGTAGCTTCGATGCTTCGGGCTGGCCGGGAAAAGTTGCCCCGTTGTAATCGAATATTGGATTCCATTAAAGCGTTTTCGAGTTCATTAATATTAATTGATATTTGCATAACTTTATGGCTGGTTCCATTATTGCGAGAAGCCTGGACGGTATCGTCGTCGTTGTCAGCCAACAACGGTCAAAGTGGGAAGATGGATGACTTGGTCAGCTTGGCACTGATGGGCTCAAGTATAATAGTCATATCTGCTGGATGGTGGTGTAATAAGGCCATTCATAAGCCGATGGGATGTATTATAGTTCAACCGTGTCACGTTGTGATGGTGCTTCCAGTTACCGCAGCTGAGGGTTACTTTATGCATTAGTTAGTGTAGGTAGCTATTTATTTGGTTAGGAATAGCGTCCGCCCAATGCAACATCACCGGGCGGTACGGTCTGCGCAGACAGTCAAGACGAACTTTGAAAGCTTTTCTAAATCTCGCATATTGATGAACAAGGAACAAGCACGTCGAAGTTTACATTTCAATGAACTGCTCAGCTGCAATCAACCCGCCACTGACTGGCTTGCAACGAGCAAAACTGATAAGTTCCAACACGACGAGATTGGAATAATTTCTCCATTATTTGTGGAAAGTTTCCGATTCCCGTAGAGCCCTTTCGATGATGAATTAAAACTTTTCGATTATTAAACACTAACGGAAAGCCAATCGTGCTACAAAAAGGAGTGAGCTGTTTTCGCTTTTTGCAGCAGTAGGTATGTCAGTGAGAGAGAGATCCAGAGCTTTGTGGGCCATGTAGAAAAGAAGCTTGCGTAACTTTTCGCCTTATCTAGCCCGTAGCAGACAGGACCGTGCGGAGCTCGATCGAATGCCGAAACGTTTCTTGCCAATAAGCTTTTAACAGCACTGCCAATAGATTCCGGCATCGAGCAACTGCTCTTTTGTTTTCCGATTATTGGAAAAGTTCGCCTGGTGAAGTTTTCATTAGCTAGTTAAAATGAACGATGCACTATGCCTAGGTGCTGTTCCGATGGTGGAGTTCAGTTAAATACATCTACCGGAAAAGCTTTCCGTCTGCTTCGTTGCAAAACTGTTCTGCGGGATTGAAAGGAAATGGTAAAATTGAAAGGAAAAAGCGAGGTAGAAAGAAGAACTTGGTCGGAGACTTTGTCTATTATTATCATTGCCTGCTGGTTTGTTTCAGGCACTTAAATGAGCTTATCTTGCGCTATTGTAGTTCTATTGCTTTGCCTTAACTGAGGGATAGCAGAAACACCGGTTTGCTTTCATGTAGAGCTGTGAAAAATACTCGAAGGCGACATTGACTTTTCCTCGTGTAATTTATAGCTGTAAACACAGGTTGTTTGGATCATACAGCAAACATGCATCCAACGTTAGGTGGAGGAGTGTTATAATCAAATGGTATTTGGTTTTTGCTTCCAACCGATCTTTGGCGAAGCACCATTTTACAACTGTCCGTTGCTGTGCATCCGCCTACATTATGCGCCAACGCATTGCCAACGAGATGGTAAAGTTGTCATCTTTCACAATTTAGGGTGCACTCAACATCTCTGGCACTAGAATTCGTAAAACAGTCTGTTCATCTTAAAGCAACGTTAATTCGGGTAACAAAACAAGATGATGGCTGTACTTAATATAGCAAGTAGCACAGGACAGCACAGCACAGCGTCCGAACAGAAAGCGGTGAAAATGATGGTAGGCGCATGAATTACGAGCCACAAGCACTACCTGAGGGCTAGGGCTAGGGCTAGGGCTAGGGCTAGGGCTAGGGCTAGGGCTAGGGCTAGGGCTAGGGCTAGGGCTAGGGCTAGGGCTAGGGCTAGGGCTAGGGCTAGGGCTAGGGCTAGGGCTAGGGCTAGGGCTAGGGCTAGGGCTAGGGCTAGGGCTAGGGCTAGGGCTAGGGCTAGGGCTAGGGCTAGGGCTAGGGCTAGGGCTAGGGCTAGGGCTAGGGCTAGGGCTAGGGCTAGGGCTAGGGCTAGGGCTAGGGCTAGGGCTAGGGCTAGGGCTAGGGCTAGGGCTAGGGCTAGGGCTAGGGCTAGGGCTAGGGCTAGGGCTAGGGCTAGGGCTAGGGCTAGGGCTAGGGCTAGGGCTAGGGCTAGGGCTAGGGCTAGGGCTAGGGCTAGGGCTAGGGCTAGGGCTAGGGCTAGGGCTAGGGCTAGGGCTAGGGCTAGGGCTAGGGCTAGGGCTAGGGCTAGGGCTAGGGCTAGGGCTAGGGCTAGGGCTAGGGCTAGGGCTAGGGCTAGGGCTAGGGCTAGGGCTAGGGCTAGGGCTAGGGCTAGGGCTAGGGCTAGGGCTAGGGCTAGGGCTAGGGCTAGGGCTAGGGCTAGGGCTAGGGCTAGGGCTAGGGCTAGGGCTAGGGCTAGGGCTAGGGCTAGGGCTAGGGCTAGGGCTAGGGCTAGGGCTAGGGCTAGGGCTAGGGCTAGGGCTAGGGCTAGGGCTAGGGCTAGGGCTAGGGCTAGGGCTAGGGCTAGGGCTAGGGCTAGGGCTAGGGCTAGGGCTAGGGCTAGGGCTAGGGCTAGGGCTAGGGCTAGGGCTAGGGCTAGGGCTAGGGCTAGGGCTAGGGCTAGGGCTAGGGCTAGGGCTAGGGCTAGGGCTAGGGCTAGGGCTAGGGCTAGGGCTAGGGCTAGGGCTAGGGCTAGGGCTAGGGCTAGGGCTAGGGCTAGGGCTAGGGCTAGGTTGCTGGTTTCGTGGCCCAAACTATTCGACCAAACTAATGGACCAGAAGGACAAATTATCTGTTGTTGTATCGAAACTTATTTTCTTATTAACTTGCTGCATCTGACACTATTAAGGGGGCATAGAAAGATTGACATTTTGAGCACATGGATGAATTCCGAAAATTGACAAAGTTACAGTTATTTGTATCGCACATGTCTGAAACGATTACACAACGAATAAAAATTTCAACATGAAACCAGGTTTTGAAAATCGGTACCATAAATATCTCAAGAACGGCTCAAACAATTCACTTGATTCTTTTTTCGTTTAAAAGCTAATAAAATTATCTAGTGTTTGACCCATCCTTTCTCGGATATTGCAATTTTTGAATTTTTTTTAGAAAAGCTTAAAGTCAATTTTTTCGACTAAAAACTGTCTTTTATGTTTGAATACCCGTCATTTTGTTGTGTGTTCGAATTTTAAAAAAAGGATTGGTCAAACACGAGATATCTTAGTATACTTTCAGGTCGTTTTGTAATTTTCAATTTCCGATATGCTCTCGAGCGCCAATCCATGGTACCGCATTTGATGTCTTTTTTGAATGATCATCTTTAAGGATCCGTGGGGGAGGGGAGAGGAGGTTTCCATACGAAATCAAAATTGTTAATATTAGTCTAAAGTGCAATGATTACAATGCAAAAAAAAACCCGAATCAATCGGTGTTTCGCGTTATAGAAAAAAAAAACATTTGAAATGAGCCAAAAAATATGGTGTAAAAGGTTCTATGCCCTCTTAAGAAATATGTTGGCCGAGACCGAACTAATTATCAATCCACTCCATACACCGTTCTCTTGCACTCCGCCAAAGATGGTTCTTAGCACCCGCCGTTCGAAAACTCCGAGTGCTCGTAGGTCCTCTTCTAGCAATGTCCACGTTTCGTGCCCGTAGAGGACAACCGGTCTAATTAACGTTTTGTACAGTGTGCACTTTGTACGGGGGCTCAGATTGTTCGACCGCAAGTGTTTGTGGAGTCCGTAGTAGGCCTGACTTCCGCTAATAATACGTCTTTTAATCTCACGGCTGGTATTGTTGTCCTCTGTTGCCAGCGAGCCAAGGTATACGAACTCGTCGACTACCTCGAACTCATCCCCGTCGATTACCACGGTGCTGCCCAAGCGAGCCCTGTCGCGCTCGGTCCCGCCCGCCAGCATATACTTCGTTTTAGACGTATTTATCTGCAATCCAATCCTCTCTGCTTCGCGTTTCAGTCTGGTGTACTGATCTTCCACCGCCTCAAATGTTCTGCCGACAGCATCCACGTCGTCAGCAAAGCAGATAAATTGACTGGATTTATTGAAAATCGTGCCCCGCATTTCGATCGCCGCTCGCCTTATAACACCTTCAAGCGCAATGTTGAATAGCAGGCAGGAAAGACCATCTCCTTGTCGAAGTCCCCTGCGAGATTCGAATGGGTCCGACAATCCACCCGAGATTCTCACACAGCACTGGATCCCATCCATCGTAGCCATGATAAGTCTAGTAAGCTTACCCGGAAAGCCGTTTTCGTCCAAAATTTTCCATAGCTCTTGTCGGTTTACGCTATCATACGCGGCTTTGAAATCGATGAACAGGTGGTGCGTGGGGACTCGGAAGTCGCGGCACTTCTGGAGGATCTGCCGCAGGGTGAAGATTTGGTCTATTGTAGACCGACCCTCCATGAAGCCGGCCTGGTAACTTCCCACAAATCTATTGGCTATTGGCGATAGTCGATGAAAGAGGACTTGGGACAGCACTTTGTAGGCGGCATTCAGGATAGTGATGGCTCGGTAGTTCTCACAATCCAGCATATTCCTTTCTTGTAGATAGGGCAGATAACTCCGTCTTTCCACTCCTCCGGTAACCGTCCGGTATCCCAAATTTTGACAATCAGTTAATGCAGACAGCCGGCCAACTTGTCCGGGCCCATTTTAATAAGTTCCGCTCCAATGCCATCCTTTCCCGCTGCTTTGTTGTTCTTCAGCCGCTGGATGGTTTCTTTAATTTCCCTTATCGATGGGGGTGGCACATCTTCGTTGCTTGCTACACCAATGTGGTCACTTGCTCCGCTATCATGGTCTTCCGCCTGCACGCCATTCAGGTGTTCATCGTAGTGCTGCTTCCACCTTTCGATCACCGCACGGTCATTAGTCAAGATACCTCCATCTTTATCTCTGCACATTTCGGCCCGCGGCACGAAGCCTTTGCGAGATCCGTTGATTTTCTCATAGAACTTCCGTGTGTCGTGAAAGCGGTACAGCTGTTTGAGTTCTTCGCACTCCTTCTCCTCTTGGTGGCGCTTCTTTTCCTTGAAGAGTCGGGTTTGCTGCCTCCGCTTCTGTTTGTATCGCTCCACATTCTGACGGGTGGCTCTACGCAGCATTTGTACCCGCGCTGCGTTCTTCTCATCCAATATCTGCTGGCATTCCTCGTCAAACCATTCGTTACGTCGATTCGGTGCCACACTGCCTAGGACGTTCTCCGCTACGCTGTTAATGGCTGTTTTCACGGCATTCCAACAGTCTTCAACAGGGGCTTCATCCAGCTCTCCCTCTTCCGGCAGCGCGGTTTCGAGAGATAACGCGTAGTTTTCGGTGACCTCTGGTTGCTTCAGCAGCGCTAGATTATACCGTGGCGGGCGGCGGTATCGTATGTTGTTTACAACAGATAGTTTTTGACGTATCCTTACCATCACTAGGTAGTGATCCGAATCAATGTTAGCGCCCGGATAGGTTCTGACGTCGATAATGTCTGAAAAGTGCCGACCATCTTTCAGAACGTGGTCGATTTGTGATTCTGTCTGGTTGGGTGATCTCCAGGTGTACCGATGGTAGAGGTTATGCTGGAAGAAGGTACTACGTATGGCCATGTTCTTGGAGGCGGCGAAGTCGACAAGTCTTAGGCCGTTTTCGTTCGTTTGCGGGTGAGCGCAGAACCGTCCAATCACCGGTTTGAATTCCTCCTCCTGACCAACCTGAGCATTACAGTCCCCGATGATAATTTTGACATCATGTCTTGGGCAGCGGTCGTATTCACGCTCCAACTGCGCGTAGAATTCGTCTTTGTCATCATCGGTACTTCCGAGGTGAGGGCTGTAGACGTTAATTATGCTTATATTGAAGAATCGGCCCTTGATTCTTAATCTGCACATTCGGGGGTTGATCGGCCACCACTCGATCACCCGCTTCTGCATCTCGCCCATCACTATAAAAGCTGTGCCCAGCTCCAGCTCGTGTGTATTACCGCAGCTCTGGTAGATGGTATGACCATCTCTATACGTACGTACCATCGTTCCTTTCCAGCATACCTCCAGCATACCACACTGGTGTCGAAACGGCGTATCGAACGCTGTTTCAGGTGTATGGGCTTTGGCCATCGGGCGGCCAAGTGTAAGGCCCCCGATCGGTCCAAGCTGTGCAGGCGGTGCGGCGAAGATGGCCACTTCGCCAGGGGATGTAGCAAACCCCCCAGGTGCATGCTCTGCACAGTCGATGCGGGAAATAAGCATGCCACAGGTGGCCCACTGTGTGCGGCTTATAGGCGGGCATTGCAACGATAAGGGTGCAGGTTATACAGATTAACCTAAACCACTGTGAAACGGCACAGGAGTTGCTTTGGCAAACGGCAGCCGAGACGGGGTGCGATATTGCCATTATCGCGGATCCCTACCGGGTCCCCCGTGGAGGCGCTAACTGGGTTATCGATAGGGGTCGGATGGCAGCGATCGCCGTGATGGGTAGATACCCGATCCAGGAGGTGGTGTCGTCCGACCGAGAGGGGTTCGTGATCGCGGTGGTCGATGGCGTCTGCATCTGTAGCTGCTACGCTCCACCTAGGTGGTCGCCGGAGCAGTTTGACCGGATGCTGGACGTGCTCACCGACGAACTCACGGGCCGCAAGCCCGTTGTCATTGGAGGAGACTTCAATGCTTGGGCTGTCGAATGGGGTAGCAGGTGCACTACTCCGAGGGGACAAAGCTTGCTGGAAGCTCTGTCCAAGCTAGATGTAAGTCTGGCTAACGTGGGATCCGTCAGTACCTTTTGTAGGGGGGTACAACAATCGATCATCGACATCACCTTCTGCAGCCCAACGTTGCTTGACAACATGGGCTGGAGGGTGTCAGATGAGTACACGCATAGTGACCACCAAGCTATACGGTACACGATTGAACGACGGGCGCTACGGCCACGCGGGGCGAAGTCGACAGGGAGGAGGTGGAAAGTGAAGGCCTTCGACAAAGACCTGTTCGTTGAAGCACTCAGTGCAGAGAGCACCCGCTCGAACCTGAGTGCTCGTGAGCTGACCAACGTCCTAGTACGGGCATGTGATACCACTATGCCTAGGACGGGGCAGCCAATGAACGGTCGTCGCTCGGTATACTGGTGGAGTGATACCATTGCCCAGCTCCGTTCCAGGTGCCACAGAGCGAGAAGGCTAGCGCAGAGGGCCCGGACCGATGCAGATGCTGAAGCTCGGGGAGTTGATCTTAGAGCGGCAAGGTCGGCGCTTAAGAAAGAGGTTAGGCGTAGCAAGAAATCCTGTTTCCAGGAGCTATGTCGCGATGCGGATTCAAACCCCTGGGGTGGTGCATACCAGGTGGTAATGAAAAAGATGAAGGGTACATCTGCGTCGCAGGAAACCTGCCCCCAAAAGCTGAAAGTCATCGTGGAAGGGCTCTTTCCGCAACACGATCCAGTTTGGTGGCCTGCGACCCCGTACGGTCAATCGAATGATGTCCTCACTCCGGTCACGAATGAGGAACTCATCGTAATTGCCAGGGGTTTGAAATCGAAGAAAGCGCCCGGTCCTGACGGGATTCCGAACGAGGCACTCAAAGCGGCGATCCAAGCGTATCCCGATATGTTTAGAGAGACGCTTCAGAGTTGCCTAGAGGTATGCGAATTTCCAGACAAATGGAAAGTCCAAAGATTGGTACTGCTGCCAAAGCCGGGGAAACCGCCTGGTGATCCCTCGTCGTACAGGCCAATTTGCCTATTGGACACGCTAGGCAAATTGCTAGAGCGGGTAATCCTAAACAGGCTGACGCCTGTAGTGGAAAGTGATGTCGGACTGGCAAACACGCAGTTTGGCTTCCGTAAGGGGAAGTCCACTGTAGATGCCATAAAGTCCGTAGTGGAGAGGGCCGAGAAGCCTATGAAACGGAAAAGGCGAGGCGACAGGTATTGTGCTATAGTCACAATCGATGTCAAAAACGCCTTTAACAGCGCTAACTGGGGTGCAATTGCGTTAGCGCTGCATAGGATGAGGGTACCGGATCATCTATGCAGGTTGCTTAAGAGTTACTTCGAGAACCGGACGCTAGTGTACGACACGGCGGATGGGGCGAAGAGGTACAAAGTGACAGCGGGTGTTCCTTCGATTCTCGGCCCCACGCTTTGGAATGCCATGTACGATGGGGTGCTGAGGCTTGAACTACCCACCGGGGTCGATATTACTGGCTTCGCCGATGATATCGTCCTTACGGTGGTAGGCGAGTTTCTAGAAGAGGTGGAAATGCTGGCATCAGACGCCATAAGCATAATAGAGGGTTGGATGGCGGGCGTCAATCTGCGATTGGCCCACCATAAGACGGAAGCTGTGATGGTCAGCAACCGAAAGTCGGCCATAGAGGCAAAAATAATCGTGGGGGGACAGGTGATTGTCTCCAAACGAAGTGTGAAGTACCTGGGTGTCATGACAGACAACAGGCTGAACTTCACCAGTCATGTGGATTATGCTTGTGGTAAAGCGTCAACGGCGGTCACTGCTCTGTCTAAGATCATGCCGAACGGCTACGGTCCTAGCAGCAGTAAGAGACGCCTGATGGCCAGCGTTGCCATGTCGGTGCTACGATACGGTGCACCGGCGTGGGCCCCGGCTTTGGAGAGTAAGCGCAATCAGGCATGCCTGAACAAGGTGTTCAGGCTGTTAGCATTGCGCGTTGCGTGCGGCTACCGTACCATATCGTTGGATGCGATTGGGGTTATTGCAGCCATGATTCCAATATGCATACTCCTAGGTGAGGATATCGAGTGCCATAGGCAGAGGAACGTCAGGGGCGCTAGGGACAGAGTTAGGCTGGACTCTATTAGGCGTTGGCAGGCGGAATGGGATCGCACCGACCATGGTAGGTGGACCCATAGGCTGATCCAGAACATATCGTCCTGGATCGGCAGAGGTCATGGTGAGGTAAACTTTTTCCTTACCCAGTTCCTGTCGGGTCATGGATGCTTTAAGAAGTATCTACATACGCGCGGGCGGGCAGATTCACCCTTTTGCCCCGTTTGCACGGTAGCCGAGGAAACGGCGGAGCATGTGATCTTTCACTGCCCGCGGTTTACGTCCACTCGGCAGGTGATGCTTGCGGTCGTTGGAGAAGACACCAACGCCGACAACATCGTGCAGAGAATGTGCGCTGAGCAGCGTGCATGGGGTGCCGTCGATAGGGCGGTAACCGCGGTGATAACGGAGTTGCAACGGTTAGAACGTTTGCAACGACAGGGCCGACATAGCTTGCTAGGGTCAGTAACGGGCTGATTGGGCAGCCCAGGCCCTAGGTGAAGGGTAGTGGCGGTATGAAATGGCAAGGGTGTTGTGTGGACCCACACACGCAACGGACAAGTCGGAGTGCTTCGGCACGTCCTCCCTCCTGAAGTAAAACCTAACGGTAGTTCCGGGAGGGGTTCAGGAACGGGCAGCAGGAGAGTTTTTAGTAGGTAGGCGCATGTTGGCACCATGTGAATCCTATTCGGCACCGCGAAGGTGCTGTCTATGAAGATTTTCTCCCTGCATAAACAATACAAAAAAAAAGCATACCTCCTGCAGCGCTACGATGTCGAACTTGCGGCTCTTCACTTCTTTAGAAAGCACGTGGGTACTTCCGAGGAAATTTAGAGACCGACAGTTCCATGTTCCTAATTTCCAATCGTTAGTCCGTTTTCGTCGCCTGGGTCTTTGCCGATTGTTCCGATTAGAGTTATTATTATTATTTACGGAGTCCATTGCTTTGGTTTTTTTAGTGGTTCAGGCTTGCAAAGCCCGCAACCAACCCCACAGTATCGCCGGAGGGTCAACGTAGCTCGAAGGAGCCCTCCTCCCCTGTCAGCATACGACCTTGGTTTCCACCGGGGTTGGTTGTTGCTCGTATCCCGGCTGGTACCACGAGGAGGTTGGGGTAGGAGTTGCTAGGTAAGAGGCTGTGAACCACTGTGGGGTCTATTTTATGCCCAGTGCACAAGGCACCGATGGTACGCATTACCAAGCCATTTACCAGCCCATTTGTAATGTAATGTCATTTGTAATGTATTAGCCGTGTTTCTGAACGCAGGTGTTCGGGGCATGCACTGTTCCTATGGAACACACTACCCGAGCAAAGTTTTAGAGCAAATGGAAAACAAAATTTGATATCTTGATCTAACGGATTTTGAACACTCGGTGCGATTTCATTTTGGTCGACTTAAAGCGGTTAAAATATCAAAATTGATTGTAAAAATTCCACGCCGTGAAATTAAATTGAATACTACTATACTTTTGCTATCAAAAATATCATACGGAATACTAATCTTGCTGTTACACAATATTAATAGGAAAGCAGAATTAGTTGTCATTTTATTATCATTTTATTATCATATCATCATCATTTTGCTATCATCATATAATTTGAACCAACCATTTTACTATAAAAAAAAAATTATGTGAAAATAGATTAATTTAAATATTAAAGGTTTATTTACATCATAAATAGAATCTGTCAACACATTCACATTCACATCTTTCAGTAAAAATGAAAACAAAATGATAGCAAAGTCTGATACATAATAAGTGCCATTTTGAGTTGGTAACAAAACTTGTTTTCTAGTTGATATCAACAGCAGAATATGTAATAATTTTGATATACTTTTGTTGTCAATCCTTGCTCGGGTATCTAGTCTATCTAGTCAAATAACTGCCAATACTCAGATAAAGAATTAAGTGGTTGTCCCACGAAGTACCGAAATTAAAAAAGCAACTAAGTCCAAGTGCTGTCAATAAATTATATTTGCTAGAATTATAGAGCAAATTGATAGAAGAGTGGTGAACAACTGATTAAACGTGATGTTGTATTTTTCAACAACAACACTTATCATCTGCAACAAAAAGCAATCCAGCAGGGAATTGGAGGGTAAATCGCCAACAAATAAATTGCTTTTAATACCGATTTTTATGTACCTATGTGCCCATAAAAATAACTTTTTATATATTAATCTACCGAAGAACCTTAAAGCTAATAAGCCCATTTTCGAACAAAAAAAAAACGCTTACCAGACTGCTAATAGGGTCTTCAAAGCTAAAACGCAATCAATTCGTTCAATTCTACCGGCAGAAGCTCCAATATTAATAAACCATTTAAAACTCAATTCCTCCCAATTTTGGCGCTCGGCGTACATTACCAACCCACTGACCTGTAATAATGGTCCATCTGCTAGGGCTCTTATCGAACAATCGTAAAGCAATTTAATAGCTATTCTCGGTTCGTCCTGGATTTTCCTCCACCACCGGCCGGTGGTGGCCGTTCCTGGCTGGTGCATCCCGGTCGTCATCTGACAGCTAACAGCCGGACGACGCGCCGGCAGGCAGGCAAAAAGGCGAACGAACGCCAATCCTGCTGCTGTAGCCGGGCTTGGCTAGCACTATTTAGAGAAGATGTATGGCACATTATCTGTTCACAACAAAACTTAAATTGAATAATTTTCCTACTCCTTTCCGAGAGGCAGTGCAGCCGAATATGCCATAAGAAGCCGAAGAGCTATTGCTCCCATTTCTGGTGTAGCACTTTGCCAGCTCGACTCTTGAACCGGTTGGCAGTTGGCTGTAAACGGCCCGTCCCGTGGTGTGGCGAGGAAAACTGCCACTGAGGTGAGGTCCTGGCATCTGAAAATCGTACATCTTCTGGCAGGCAATAGATTTACGCTGAGCGCTTCTTTTGTTAGTGCTGCTGGCCACCGACCGTCGTGCCCAGGGTAATTGGCAGATAGTTTGAACCAAGAGTAATAATATGTTTTGACAAATCTAAAATCGATGAATTTTAAATATTAATTAGTAAATTTGGAACATTTGTCCGGTGAATAATATAAGAATAACTTCTGTTACTCAATAATTGCAACCAGACTATTCAGAATCGTGGGCATACCTTTTATAGAAACACCCTTACGAATGCAGTTGATTGCCAGCATAGTTTCAAACTCCAGGAGTCGCAATTGCTGCCACTTACTTGCTAGCTTGCTGCAGGATCAAACGGCAAACGTATGTGCGCTGGTGAGTACCTCACCGGGCTGGATGGTGTTACAGATGAATTTCCGGATAAACCACCACACACACTCGGCAATAGCAGCAGATGTATGAGTGTTTTATTTTCAAGATTAGCAGAGCGCTTAAGAATGCACTTCTTGGTTTCGAATCTCGGCTTGGACTCGGCTGGCTGCTCCAGCTCCATCAAGTGAAAGCGGCCAAGCCCGACGTGAACCGATTTGAATAGATTCAACCATTTATCCTGCTGCTGGCCGGCACGGCAAGGGCTGCCCGGCTTGAGTAGGGTATCAGTCTCGGTGATGTGGGTTCATGGGTAATGCAATGGGATGAATAGAGCAAAGTGCTTTTTCATTTTAATGGGATAACTATTTCACTCACTCTCGACGGCAGTTTAGGCGGACGTGTGCTAGTTCTCAAACTCTGCTTCTTCGGTAGCTACTCAGATGGGCTTCCCCCGAAGTGGTGTTATGTTGATCAAACAAGGTTGAAGTTGTTCGGTGAACAGAAATTAAACTTCTTGATATGTCCAATATTTCATCACGCTTTAAGTTTCAGTTTCGGAACATTAAGCTCAAAGAACAAATGGTGCATTTATTTGTTTCATTCTTGCTTGCAAGGTAATCGGCTGGGCAATTTTGAAGACGGGTTATGGCTTATGGGACAATTTCGAATTTGTTAGAGTTAAATAATAAGGTATCTTGATTATCAGTCGTAATTTTTTTAGAGAAAATTGAAAACTTTCATTGATATTTCTTAATTATTACGATTAAGGATCGATTTTGGTTCTGTGTGAGGTTTTTAGTCTAGGTTGCAGTAACTATTATCCCTACCTCTACGTGGCTCCAATCGAAATACGACCATGTGTGCATCTACACTACTTATTAGGGGTGGCTTACAACAGCGTCTGATCAGAAGCGGGCGACTGAAATAAGAAGTGCGTTATAACGAATACAGATGGCAATCCCCATAACGAACCCTATACTTGGCAGCGTCGCAATAGTACAGTACAGAAAAGAAGAAGCTTTGTTAGCAGGACAGAGGACGTGAATAACAAGATCAAACATTCTATGACAAGGGTAACCAGTCCTGTGGATCCTACTCTGCGAAACCTGACTTGAGCACAGACGAAGAAAGAAAACTCGTCGTAAGTGAGCGTAAAGTAGTCGACAAGTAGAAGCGGGTCATCGATGATCACCTCAAAGCGGAACGGAAACCACCTTGGGAGTCCCCACAATCGACAATAGCGTTCCGATTTTTTTATAATGGTAGTTATTTTTGCAATTGAAGGAGGGAACGGTAGAAGAAAGTAATGAAGCAAAAGTGTTGATAGTATCTCATGGGAAACAAGGTGTGAAGGCGAAAAACGGGAAAATTAGGTAAGGGACGGTCATTGAAGCAACGCTTATTAAGTTTGTATAACGTTCTGCTTTATCCAAGCTGGGGGATTCGCGAGGGAAACAAGTTATAATAGCAGCCGATTATAACCGGATTCGGACTGCTATTCTCCAGTCGTCCCTAACACCCGCTACTCTAGCATCCTCAACAACAGCGCACATCCAACGGGTACGGGGTCTGCCTCGAAGTTGTTGGCCTGTGTCGGTTCTCTGCAGAATATGGGTTTTCCTGGTCGCTCATTCGGCAACCTTACTGCGTGGTAGTAAGGATGTAGCCTGTTGTGTTTTAGTCGCTTCACAATATCCACATCATTATATATTTGGGCTATTTCGTAATTAATGCGTCTGCGCTACACTGCTTCTTCTAACATGCCGCCAAGAATTGATCACAGGGCCTGATGCTTAACGACATCAAGAGCTTGTCACTCTCTTCCAACATCCAAGCTTCATGACCAGTACACCGGGAAAATTAGCATCTTATAGAGCGCAAGTTTCGTTCGGAGTTGCAGGCTATGGGACCTTAGCTGCCTGCGTAATCCGTAAAAGGCCCTATTGGCAGTCGTTATCAGCCGATTCGCACTTTTACCCCACTAGCGGGACAAAAGTGCGATTACCGCGGGGCAAAAGTGCGAAGCTCGAATCCATGAAATTGGCACAGCAGTATATAACAAAACCATATTATCTTCAATCTGCGGTATGTTTCGGTAAGGAATATTCTCAATTTGCACCTTTCCCATTTTGCGCTGGTGTATTGCAGCCCCTGTCAGATCGAAACTTTTCCAAACGTTTGTTTTTTGTTTCATCAGCGGAAAAACATTGTTTTCCTTCGGCCAACATCTGTAGAGCACGCCGTTTTCTGCAGATCTTCCATTTCTAGTATCTGTAATATAGCGCCTAAAGCTATATATAATTAGCTATACATTTTTGCCTCCTCTTTGAATCGCACTTTTGCCCCTTCCGTAAATCGCACTTTTACCCCGCAGGGCGCTTGACGAGGTTTGTTTAAATTGTGGAAAAGCCAAATATATTTTGTAAATTCTTTTCACCGTATTTTCAAAACAGATATGTGAGTGATGTAAAACGCTGCTACAAATTTTCAACAAGTAATATCCTCCTTTTGATATCGTATTTGCCGTATAATGAAAAATTACATCAAAACAACCCTAAAATAACATTTGCACATAACTCAGCAACTATGCTTCGTAGGCATTGAAAGTTTACGTTAGATTCAAGCTGTCAAAGTAGTCGCCCATCCATGCTAATGTAGTCAATTTACTACGAATCTGCACCGATAAATCATCGAATCGCACTTTTACTCGCATCGCACTTTTACCCCTCCTTACTCTATACTTCGTTTTGGTAGAGCTTATGATAAGCTCAATCCTCACAGCTTCTTCCTTAAGATACGCATACCCCATTTTCGCAGCTAATCGGTTAACACCGATGATATCGATGTTGTCAGTGAACCCTATTAGTAGGATATGTGATTTCATGATGACGGCACCGCTACTCTCGCGCCTGCTCTTCGACTGTAATGTTAAACAGCAAACTCGAAAGTCCACGTGCTCCAAACCATTTAACGTCACAAACAAGTACGATATCTCAACCGCTATTCTGACGCTTGATTTTGAATCGTCAAGGGTAGCACATATCAGCCTAACCAGTTTTGTTCTAGTATAATTGGCCACGCCAACTGAATCGTACGCCGCCTTGAAGTCTATACAAGCTTCGATATTGCAATGGCTCTCCCTACTTCCATTTTCTGCTCTTTCACCTTCACGCGCTGTCCTATTCTGTTCGGATTCTATGAACACCTTCGTTTCATTACTTCCTACTACCGTCCCCTCCATCGATTTTGAAAACAACCGTTATATAAATTCATACCTGTGATTCTGGTAGAAACTTTCGGGAAAATTTTCTGAAATGCTTAAACTAAATTTGAAAAACTTGTAGTGAAATCGACTTTGCTACTTTTAACTAATTAACAATAAGATCTGTAGAAGAAGACGGTGTGAGTTTTATCAAGTGGTTTTATAGTGTGCGTACATTGAGCTAATGATGCACGCTAGAGAGGTTTTGTACCACAGGAGCGTTGAGACACTTAAACCCCCATTATAAATAAAAGTAGCTCTCCGCTTTATTGCAAAATTTCACGCATTTTGAGCGAGTTGACGCCTTGACGTCTGTATAGTTTACGCAAAACATAACACATAAACCTACCCACCAAACCACAAATCGTATAATAATGTGTGGAAATCATCTTAAATACCGCTAAACAAACTCGAAATCGTACATAAAGCTTAATAAAGCGCAACCTAGTTTACATTTATTCGTACAAAATGATAGTAACTGATTCATATACGATTTTCGTCACAGAATTGTATAGCATTATGGAACTAATCATGTTGAGTCGGATTTCATCGTTTACAAATACTGAATGTGAATTGTGTTCATATAATTTGTAGTACGTATATCGCCTCCAAAACAGTACGCATATGCTGGTTTCGTGCATCGAATGCGATAGCGGTACATATATCATATTTGTTACTTTGATATACGTACGAAAATGTTTGCTGGGTACTGTACCCTAATATGGGTGAGTAGGAGCAAGCGGTACCTTTACAAGTACAAGTAGTACTTGATAATGCTTTACGGTGAAGTACTGGTGTTCTGTTTCCACTTACTCTATCCTACCTTATAGGTTAAGGAAAAATGAAGCTTAAATGGTCGGTGTTAAAAAAGACCGGACCAAGTCGTAAAATTTAAAAATATGAGTTAGTGACTGCAAATGATCAATAATTTTCTAAGCTACATTTTACTCTAATAAGACTACATAAATGTTGCAAATAGCGAGAGTTATGAAATGATTTCGAACGATTGATAGGTATAAACCATACAGAGTAACAAACTTTGAATGCGTTTTTCTCGAAATCAGAGTGTTGTCTGGTTCGGTCTAACTTAACACTGACTAAATATGCGATAACTAGGCAAGAAAAGGTCCTAGATATTTGCGGTCCTATGCAAAAACGTGTGTTTTGATCGGTTCAATAATTGCATGGAATAATGTATTCTTGTAAAATGCCACAAGCAAAAGTTAAGTATGAAAAACTATTTTTTAAGGAGCTTCCAAAGACAATACTCTATAACTCTGCATCCGATGGAGATCGAAATTTAGTTTTTTTAATAAAGCTGTTTATTTTTATTTTTTCTACAATCTTACCAAAGAAACTTTGTCTCTATCTCCTAACACAAACAAAGTTAGTTTTTTGATTTTTATCATAGTAAGTCTTGACAAATTTTTTACAATTTCGTATCGTCGTTATGGGGGGTATTTATACGAACAACTGTTTTGAAGATATTTTAAAGCTAAAATGAAAGTAAAAGACGCTGGGAGAAAAGTTCTACTTTTTGTTCGTTTGGACCACTGCGGAGTTTCGAACGGCACACAGTGGGAACATTCTGAGAAAAGACGGTCAAAAGTATTTTCCCGCCTTTCCTAACGT
Source organism: Sabethes cyaneus (assembly GCF_943734655.1). Lineage (NCBI taxonomy): Eukaryota > Metazoa > Arthropoda > Insecta > Diptera > Culicidae > Sabethes > Sabethes cyaneus. Next base: position 69,070,139 of record NC_071354.1, read on the forward strand.
TTTCGAGCTTAGGTATCTTCCGAGAAGTTACTTAAAATACTCTTTTACTGTTTTTCATCTATTCTTACAATTCGATATTAAGGGGATATCACGCTTGAAAAAATTAACTTTTTGTAGGAACTAGATAGCAAGTTGATGTGTTCAGCAAAATTGTAGTACTATAAATTTTATCAGACTTTGCCGAATGTACTAGGTAGATACGTCGTATGATTTGCGACATAATTTCATAATTTCTGTTGTAACCCCTTAAAATCAGTTTATTAACTATTTTGCACACAAAACCTTAATTTTATCAATTTTACAAGTAACTTTTTTCATTAATAGGCACTTATTAGCTGTTGTAGTTAACACCACTTGAACAGCTATAGAATATAGTAGAAGTGTGCCTAAAAATCACGGCCGGCTCTGCTGGCGGTTTAAGCGGTGCCAACTATGGCTGCCAGTAAGTGCCTATTAACGAAACATGTTACTTGTAAAAATGATAAAAATTTTGCTTTTTTTATATAGTAAATAAAGCAACATACGATATTTATATCTTCTAGAAAGTTATGTATTATGATGATATCAAAAAGTTTGTAGAACATGTCAAATCAGTAAAATAAGGTTTTGTGTGCAAAAAGGTTAATAAACTGATTTTAAGGGGTCGCAACAGAAAGCTAACTATATTTCGCCAACCATACCATACCTAACCATACGACATAGATATCTAGTATATTCGGCCAAGTTTGATAAAATTTATAATTTATAATTTTGCTGAACACATGAACTTGGTGTCTAGTTCCTACCAAAAATTAATTTTTTCATGTGTGATATCCCCTTAATATCGAATTATAAGAAGAGGTGAAAAGATGTAAAACAATATTTTAAGTAGCTTCTCTGAAGACACTTAAGCTCGAAAACGTCAGGAAAGGCGAGAAAATATTTTTGACCGTCGTTTTTCAGAATGGTTCCATTGTGCGGCAGTGGGGCTAAATATGTTATCTACATAGGACCGATTCAAACGAGAATATGCTAAGGCTGGTGAATTCCGCAGTAGCAGAGTGAAAGCGTATATAAGCAATTAGAAGCCCTTGTGCGAACAGCTGGATTGAGCAATTAATGGAGTTATACTAAGAATCTGGATCATGGAGGAATTACCCGTGGTATAATTGAAAAAACTCTCACTCTCCGTTCACAGACTTCCAGGCGGGGTACGAATCGGTTAAGTGAAATGCGCTATGGAAGATTATGTTCGAACGTGGTGTGCCAACAAAATTGATCTGCTGATTCGTGGTACACAGCAAGATTTACGTGCTTCTACACCGAGCGAAAAAATGAATCTCACATTCAACGTAAACTGAAATCCGATATATTTTTCCACAAAACGTAAAAGCCTAAATCGTCTTTAAAGATTTATTTTTACATCAAACCGAACGTAATAAGTAAGCCTTACATAGGGGTTAGAGTTGTGAAAAAATCATTAAATAATGTTAGGAGTACGTTTTCCCACGATACGATAAGCCTAGAATCTGGCACGGGTTCGATTTTGGCAACCTAGATAACACGCGTTTCGAAGTCAAAACACATATTCGAAATCCCAGTGCAAAGCTTAACTGTCACGCGATCTGTAATGTTCAAAATAACAATCCTTCGATTTTATTGCTCACTATCATTTCTCGTGAAGTCCGCACCGTGCAGATTGGACAAACTGTGAAGGACTTGGCAGCAATTCAATAATCGGCACGAAATCAAATTGATTATGGATGTCTGCTTACACGTCTCTCGTAGCTAACGTTACCCTCGGGGATTCATTGTAATTTGTTGCGAGTGGTCCGACCGGTCAGTATCACACCGCTGGCTAGCAGGCTGGCTGGCCTGAAAGTGTCTAAATAAATCAATATCCGTATGAATTATTGTACCATTCTTCCCGACCCATTTTGCTGGTTTATTAGCGAGACATAGCGAGCACACAGAGCAAATGTGTGTGTTTATAATTACTCTTCTGTCCTACTTTTCGCACATACCGAGTCACCGGAGGTCGTAATGTAGGCAGTTGTAAGCATCGATTTTAGCCGAGCCGAATGATACCTAGTTGCGGCAGTTCCCGTGTCACCCGTGTGTGGCCATGCCCGTGTAAGGCATTGGATGCGTACCAATAAAGCACAACCGACGACGCGCAGCGTGTCGAGAGTAGGTCCTGCGGGTCACAGAATGAAGACGAATGGCAATATTAGCCGGACAGTGTTACACACTTGTTTGTGTCGCAGAGTCCTTCTCAGTATACTTCTCTTCAGCAGCGTGCGTAGGGTTCCCCAACACACAGTACAGCATATCGGTCAGGCGTACAGGATTGTACGTTGTCGGTGTTGTTTCGATGTCAGAGCAATTTGTAACAGTCTACACAGGAATATAGGAAAACGTTGTGATTTTAATCCAGCACTTGTAGCGCGAAAATTGAACACGAATCATGCTAACTATTGGTCAGTTGCAATAGGATAGTGTCATACAATTGTACCTTCAATTACTTGCGAAGAGCAATTATGATAAGTGGGCTCACGAGCTTATTTTTTGTTTCAAAATGAGTGGAAAAATGTATCCATTTTTATTATAAAGATAAAGGTTTTCTGTCAAAACCTACTCGTTTCCGCTTCATAATCTTATCTCCAACCAAAATATGATGTCGTCGTGTGCAGTGCCGTTTAAATTTCCGTCCAACGAATTATGTTTATGTTCATTCATGCTCATATAAAAACGAACGACCGGGGTGGTGGCCGCAAAGTCTCTTTATGATCGCTTGTCTTGATGCACAGGAAGATTTTTGGTTCCCTTCCGGTTGGCGTCGTTTTTTTTTGCAATTTCTTGCTAGTGCTACCAGATTGCGCTGTCTGTTTCAAGCTCCCAGTAAGCGCGTCGGAATATTAAAAATATTCTAACACTTTTGAATGAACGGAGATGAGAAAGTTTAAAAAGTAATGATCCCAAACTACCTAGCAGGCACAACTGAATCCTTTGTTCGTTATGTGGGATCTTTTTGGGAATAAATGTCAATAATGTGAAGAGCTAATAATGAAAGTGTGGGATGTCAGCTTAATGGTATTCTAAATTGGTACCAACCATCGTAGGCCATCAATTACTATCAGTGTTTCAGTGGGATTAGTATCCAGATTGTGGAGATATGCTCGATTGAGCATAAAAGCTTTGCTCTTTCTAGAAATGTTATCGGAGCTCCCTGACTGGTCTTAATAATAAGTAATAACGGTTGAATTCCTGATACTTACAGGTGTCCGGAGGGACAGAGAAACAGAGAAAACTGGAAAGTCAGAAAACAGAGAAATCAGGAATGAGGAATCAGAAAACAGAGAAGTCAGAAAATAGAGATCAGAAAAGACGGGGAAGTTAGAAAACAGAGAAAACAAGAAAGTCAGGAAACAGAGAAAACAGGGAAGTCAGAAAACAGAGAATACAGGAAAGTCAGAAAACAGAGAAAACAGAGAAGTCAGATAACAGAGAAAACAGAGAAGTCAGATAACAGAGGAAACAGGAATGTCAAAAAACAGAGAAGTCCGAAAACAGAGAAAAAATGGAAGTCAGAAAACAGAGAAAACAGGAATGACAGAAAACAGAGAAAACAGGAAAGTCAGAAAACATAAAAAACAAGACAACAGGAAAGTCAGAAAACATAGAGAACAGGAAAGTCTGAAAACAAAAAAGTCAGAAAACAGATAAAACAGGAAAGTCAGAAATCAGAGATAACAAGAAAGTAAGAAAACAGTTTGACTGGAAAGTCAAACAACAGTGAAAACAGGAAAGTCAGAAAACAAACAAAAGAGCGATTTCAGAAAACAGAAAAACAGGGAAGTCAGAAAACAGAGGAAACAGGAACGTCAGAAAACAGAGAAAACAGGAAAGTCAGAAAACATAGAAAACAGGGAAGTCAGAAAGCAGAGAATACAGGAACGTCAGGAAACAGAGAAAACTTTGAAGTCAGAAAACAGAGAAAACAAGAAAGCCAGAAAACAGAAAAAACCGGTAAGCCAGAAAACAGAAAACAGGAAAGTCAGAAAACATAGAAAACAGGAATGTAGGAAAACAAAAAAAAAACAGGGAAGTCAACAGAAAAACAGGAAATCTAATCTAATCTCACACTAACGCAGCCAATTCTTGAAGGCATCCCGGAAAATGACGATTACTTGAATCAATAATTTTTCTTGTCAACGGCCAGGCCAACTGCGCAGCATGTACCACAGAGAGAATTCCAAGGAATCAAGTGGAACCAGAAAAAATACCTAATTCCATTAAACTCCTTGAAATCAAGGGGAAGGAAGAAAGCGTGGACCTCCCGTACCAAACGCTTCCCATATACATAGATAATGATTTATTTACAGTCGTTGGGAGTATCTTCGCTAATAAAGGTGAAGTGATACTCCGGACCCTCAGGGATGAACTAATGGCATTTAGACCAGAAGCCAGGCTGCAATTGGCCAAGGATATAGCGCCTTATTTCGCTCTCTGAAAATAGATTAGTTTGCCAACAATATTAGTTTAAATCATATAATACTTGAAAATAAAGTCGTGTGGTTTAATGGTTGCCTAAAACTACATTTGTTAGGTTAGGAACTGAAAACCGCACGACCCCGCACCTCCTAGCTTGGCTACTCAATTATACAAATTGAAGTATTTCCAGGTATGGCCAGAAAAAACAGCAAAGTCGGAAAACAGAGAAGGCAGGAAAGTCAGAAAACGGAAAAATTAGGGAAGTCAGAAAACAGAGAAAATAGGGAAATCAGAAATCAGAGAAAAGAGGAAAATCAGAAAGCAAGGAAAACAGCTGCTCGGTCCATTGAAGACAGTCGTAATCCACAAAAGCTACTGGATATATTTGTCAGAAGGTGTCACAACAATTGGCTCTTCGTTAGTACATACTACAAAATGTCAGATGATGACATTCCAACGCATTCCCGTCAATCCAATATTTTTCGAATACAACATTGATGGGCGAGTTCTCCAAAGAGTCGAACACGTCAACAATAAAGGTGTTTCTCTTGATGCAAAGCTCAATTTCAACTCGGCTATTATTTCCAAAGCAACACGACTGCTTGGTTTTATCTCAAAAATCCGAGTGGATTTCAAGAATTCGTACTGCTTAAAGGTCTTGTACTGCTACTTGGTTCGACCAGTATTAGAAAATGCATGTCTGAATTGGACTTCTTATCAATCTGCCTAGACATTTAAATTTTTTTATATTTTAGCACTAGCACCTGCACTAATGCCAAAATCATCATGAATACCAGCACTAGCACCGACATCAACACCAACACCAGTACCAGCACTGGTGGTGCAACAGCAACAATTAGATTTTGGGATTTTGCGCCCGAATACATGTCTCTCTTGGGTCAATTTTAAGAAAACCATAATATACGCAGCGTGTATGACGTATGATTTCTTGACTGGTGTACGGCCGTTGACGCCATCTTGTCCTTGTCTAATCTAATCTCACACTAACGCAGTCAATTCTTGAATGCATCCTGGAAAATGACAATTACTTTCATTTTTCTTGTCAACGGCCAGGTCAACTGCGCAGCATGTCCCGCAGAGAGAATTCCAAGGAATCAAGTGGAACCCGAAATAATGCCTCATTCCACTAAACTGCTTAAAATCAACGGAAAGGAAGAAAGCGTGGACCTCCCGTACCAATCGCTTCCCATATAAATAATGATTTATCTACAGTCGTTGGGTTGAGTATCTTTGCTAATAAAGGTTAAGTGATTCTCCGGAGGTTGGTAAACGACTGGATAATGCGGAATATAGACCCCATAGTGGTCGTTAGCCTCTTATCCAGCAACTCCGATCCCGACCTCCTCGTGGTACCAGCCGGAATACGAGCAACCTTAGCGGAGATCGGGTAACCAACCCCGGTGGAAACTAAGGTGTATACTAACCGGGAAGGAGGTATAGTGAGTCTCGGCACTATAAGATAGCAGCCCCATCGCGAGACTCGGTAGTGTTGCCCCAGTACGGCTACACACCTAAATTAAACTTAAACTAACAACATTCAAGCATATTCGGAGCGGAATATTCGGCATCGACCTAGGCGACGGAATAAGGACGACAAATGGAGACTCGGAACTTGGAACTGCAGATAGCTAAATTTCGCAGGTTGCGAGCGGGTGCTGATTGAACAGCTGGAACCCCGCAAACTCGGCATCGTAGCTCTGCAGGAAATCTGTCGCAAAGGAGAGAATGTATGGAAGATCCGTGGCGGAAAGGCCCAGTTTTGCCAGAGCGGTGGCGCTACCAACGAACTGGGAACGGGCTTTGTAGTGCTGGGCGGAATGCAGGATCGCGTGATAGATTGGAAGGCGATCAACGAGAGAATGTGTGTATTGAGGATAAAGGACCGTTTCTTCAATTATAGCATCATTAACATGCACTGCCCGCACGAAGTAGACCCGACGATGAGAAAGAAGCGTTCTACGCGAGGCTGGAGGCAACGTACGACAGCTGCTCGTCACGGGACATCAAGATCGCCATCGGGGATATGAACGCCCAGGTCGGTAGGGAAGAAATGTATAGACCGGTGGTAGGACCCCATAGCCTGCACACCGACACAAACGATAACGGCCAACGATGTATAAACTTCGCAGCTTCCCGAGGCCTGGTGATCCGAAGCACCTTTTTCCCGCGCAAGGATATCCACAAAGCCACCTGGAGATCACCTGACCAACGTACAATGAACCAAATTGACCACGTTCTCATAGAGGGCCGGTTCTTCTCCAACATCACGAACGTACGCTCCCGTCGGGGTGCGGATATCGATTCTGACCATTACCTAGTAGCAGTACATGTGCGCTCAAAGCTGTCCACCGTATACCGGACACGTCAAAGCCGCCCTCCTCGGCTGAACATCAGGCAGCTAGATAACCCGCAAGCTGCCGAGAACTACGCGCGAGTACTGAATGAGGCACTGCCTTCTTCCTCAAGCGGTGGAGGAGAAAAACATGCTTGGAAAAATTATCTACCCAGTAAACCATTTGGTTTGTATATCTCGATTGTAACTGAGGTATACGAAATCATATCTGAACGAAAAAGTTATATTTCACGCCATATAAGAGCATATATGTACCAAAGTGGAGGCGATATACGTGCGAAAATTTTGACAACTATTTGTAATTCTATTTTGCGCAGTTTTTATAACACGCTACTAAATTCTCCTGAATATGTGATATAGATATAATCAAATATTGCAATTGTCTATCCTGCTTTATAATTCACAGTCATGAATTGTATATGAAGACACGCACGACTGCAAAACAACTTGTTGTTCATTTCGATTTGACATACTCTAATCATTATACAACTCCAATATGAAATTGACATGAAAACGATTTAATGTGAACTTTCTATTACGACTTTGTGTTATCTGGGTAAGTATTGCCACTAGAGAGAACCTGGCCAAGTACCGGCGAGCTAGGAACCAGTTGACCACGATCCTGAGGAGAAAAAAGCGCCAAAAGGGGGACAGAGATCGTGAAGAATTAGAGCAACTATTCCGAGCTAATGACACGCGCAAGTTTTATGAGAAAGTGAACCAAACTCGGAAGGGCTACACACCGAAACCTGACATGTGTAGGGACGAGGGAGGGTATCTAATTACAAACGAGAGCGAGGTGGTCGACAGGTGGAAGCAGTTCTTCGATGAACACCTCAATGGCGAAGTCGCAGAAAGAGGCGGAACGGAAATTAACCTTGGAGCGCCCATGGAAGATAGTGATGTCCTAGCACCTGATCTCCAAGAAGTTAAACGAGAAATCAGGCTGCTGAAGACCAATAAAGCCGCTGGGAAGGACCGCCTACCGGTAGAGCTTTATAAACATGGCGGAGAAACGCTAGCAAACGCTCTACACTGTGTTATTTCGAAGATTTGGGAGGAGGAAAAGCTACCGGAGGAATGGATGGAAGGAGTGGTTTGTTCCATCTACAAAAAGGGTGATCGGCTAGACTGCTGCAACTATCGTGGTATTACGCTGGTAAACGCCGCCTACAAGGTACTCTCCCAGATCCTGTTACGCCGGCTGTCACCGATAGCACAAGGTTTCGTAGGGAATTATCAGGCGGGTTTCATGGGGGCTCGCGCAACTACGGACCAAATTTTTACTATCCGACAGATCTTGCAGAAATGTCTGGAGTACAACGTGCCAACGCATCACATCTTTATTGATTTCAAAGCAGCATACGATACAGTCGATCAAGACAAGCTATGGCAGATAATGCACGAATACGGTTTTCCGGACAAACTGACGCGACTGGTCAGAGCTACATTGGATCGAGTGATGTGTTTCGTACGCATCTCTGGGACACTCTCGAGTCCCTTCGAGACGCGACGAGGGTTGAGACAAGGTGACGGTCTATCCTGCATGCTGTTCAACATTGCTCTTGAAGAGGTGATCCGACGAGCGGGCATCGAAACGAGAGGCACGATTTTTACCAAGAGTAGCCAACTTCTAGGCTTTGCAGATGACTTCGATATCATTGCCAGGAACTTTGCGACGGCGGAGGCAATCTACGCCAGACTAAAAGCGGAGTCTAGGAGAATTGGGCTAAAAATAAATGCGTCGAAGACCAAATACATGAAAGGAAGAGGCTCAAAGGAAACAAACGCGCGCCTCCCACGGACGGTAACCGTTGACGGCGACGAACTAGAAGTGGTAGAGGAGCTCATGTATTTGGGATCGCTGGTGACCGCGGACAACAACACTAGTAAGGAGATCCAGCGGCGCATCCAAGCGGGAAATCGGGCCTACTTTGCCCTTCCTAAAACGCTACGATCAGGAAGCATACGCCGCCGCACGAAGCTAACAATGTACAAACCCATTATTAGACCGGTAGTTCTTTATGGACTTGAAGCCGTGACGCTGCTTACGGAGGACATACGCGCCCTTGCCGTGTTTGAGCGGAAAGTGCTGCGGACGATATTTGGCGGAGTACAAACTGAAAGCGGAGAGTGGCGGAGGCGTATGAATCACGAGCTACAGGCATTGCTTGAGGAGACTCCCATCGTACATCTAGCGAAAGTTAGCTGGCTACGGTGGGCCGGACACATCGTAAGGATGCAGGACGACAGTGCGACGATAATAGTCCTCTTCAACAACCCCACCGGCACCAGGAACAGGGGGGCCCAACGTGCACGATGGCTCGACCAGGTCGAGAGCGATTTGCGACTTCTGAGACGACTAGGAAATTGGCGACGAGTGGCCCTAGACCGAGTTGAATGGAGACGAGTGCTTGAAACAGCACGAGCCACCCTCTATGCTGCTGAAGAAGAAGAAGAAGAAGAAGAAGAAGAAGAAGAAGAAGAAGAAGAAGATTCTCCGGACCCTCGGGGCTGAACTAGTGGCATTTAGAACAGAAGCCAGGCTGCAATTGGCCAAGCAAATTGCGCCTTATTTCGCTCCAGGAAAATAGATTACCCTGCCAAAAATATTAGTTTAAATAATATAACACTTGCAAAATAAAATCGTGTGGTTCAATGGTTGTCTAAAACTACAGTTGAAAAGTAGATCCAGCCAGAAGAACAAAAGACTTGGACAGATTCAACTTTTTGGCCACATCCCTGAAGCATTGAGATTCCGCTTAAACGCTTTCTCCTTCCGTTCAATGTTCAGAGTTTCGTAGTAACGTTAGCGTAGTAACGTTGACTGCACGATTCCGAGTTGTTTTCCGTTGTCCCGATGAGAGAGTTGAAGATTTTCCAGGTGCTAGCGCAAAATCAATTCGCGACATTGCTTTTTGGATGACGCCATTTTTCCCAATTTTCGAAAAACTGACAGCGACAAAAGTACAGTGTCAAAAATACACTCTAAGCTATTTCTATCCATATTTCCAAGAAAAAATGGCCAGTGGGTAATTTTCGAAAGCGTTTTTTCCGTGATGCAGTTTGATATGGGACGCCCTTTAAAGCCTTGGAAACGTCAAAAAAAGAAATGATCCTGAATAAAGCTCGGAATTGCTCTAAACCCATTTTAAAGCTTTGAAAATGCAAAAAAATATCCCAATTTAAGCTCAGACTTACTCTAAGCCCCTTCTAAAGCCTAGGAAACGCCAAAAAAGAAAATAAGTCCACATTAAGTTTAGAATCGCTCTGAACCCGTTTGGAAGGTTCCAAAAAATTAAAAAGAAATCCCAAATTTAGCTTAGAATCTCACTTTAAATCCCTTTTAAAAACCAACTAAAGTTTATATAAAATCTTTTCACGTTTTACACGATTGCATGCACTGGTTTCTCCAGCAGAAACATAAAATCAGTGAAATATATGAATATGTGAGGGCAGTAATCGTTGTAAATCTCCGCTCGAGTCCGGAGGGCGGAATGAACGGTTTCTGCTTTTACACACAGCAGAGAACTCGCTAGTCCTCCCACCCACAAGGAAATGCGAAACCGGAATTACAAAAACCGGGAGCGGCTGGTGGGAAGTGATATTTTTAAAGTGGTCAGCTAAGGATAACTTACTGCCGTAATATGCACATAAATAGCAGCACACTCCGATCTGTGGTGGCCGATGCGATGCACTGGGAGAATTGTCGAAACGTTCGTTTGGTGTCGGTCGGCATCCGGTGGAGTGTGAATGTGGATAAACGTCTGGAAAGTTTTAGCTCGTTCTAGAGAAAGAACAACTATGATTTCATGTAAGCAGCAGAAAAAAATGTTTTTTTTTTGTTTTCATATTCTGGATAGTCATAGCTGATGTCAGAAACCGAAAAATAAATTAGTTAAGTTTCAATGAAAATTACTCTCCACCTTTCCACCAGTGCAGTAGTTTACGGATTTTGCTTTTTTGAATGAGTTTTTTCGGCTATTAAACTTAATGAAAGCAAAGAAAGCTTTGAAAGTAACTTCAGCTATGTCTACAACTACAACACTGAGCAGGTGAGTTAGTTAGACAAAAAAAAAAGAATCTTTGGAAGTTCAAGAAAAGAACAACGCGCATTAAGAGTTTCACAATATTTGTAAATATTAAATTGATTTTATATGCACTGAATTTCGCTTTTTTTCCTAATGCAAGAAAATGTAACATCATTAAGGGGTGTATTTTCAATGAAGCAAACTGATCCTATCAAGAAAATGTACCATAGTGTGCCTAGATACAGAGTGACGACATGTCATCCTAAAAACAGGCAATATACGTTTTCTATCACTTTCTACCTCACGCGTTTTTGCTTTGGTGAAACCGACAGATCTTACCAAATTTGGCAGAGTTGACACTCTGTAGATAGGCACCCTAGTGTGCCATTGAAAAGCTGTTAACCATATGTGTGTGGCTTGCATACGTGTAGGCGAATATGAAACGAAAGCTTTAGGATTGACGACTTATGAGACCACCAAGGGAAATTGGGTGCTCACAATTCAAAGGAAGTTCCTTCGGTGAAGTATGTGCTTACATAAATTCTTACTTCCAGGCAGTAAAACAGATACTTTCTTTTATTACCCTTGGATGGTTGCCTATTTCCTTTGCAGGTAAGTAAAGGATAATGCAACCGTGTGTGGGGGTAGCTGTTTTCGAGAGTGAAATTTATTTTTGTATTTTTATATTCGTAAAATTATTCCATTGTTTTAAAATTTCCTTCCATCAGCTCTCAGATCATGGCTCGCAGTGATTCAGTTGAAAATTTATGCCATTTTCGACGGCAGAGATCAAAGCTCAGACCGCTCGAATATGACAGATGGACCGCAGTGGAAACAATACAGCAAATAACTTTTCATCGGATCACCGTTCGGCAATGCCACGCTTTTTAGATATAGGTATTATGGCCATCCCAGAGAGTGCTGCTCCTGTCATGTTTCAATTCGGATTTGGTTTTGCGGTAAACCTGCCTGCCGACTTTATACACGTCCATCCTGCTTACTTGCGAAGCTTTCGCCTACCGACAGACTCTGTCCTGGGCTGGCTGGTGGTGCAATCGACTGGTTCAATTTTCGGATTTGGTTAGATCCCGGGGGAGGATGCAGAAACGAAAACGGACAGAGAAGCTCGCGGTGTTTGCTAGAAAGTTTCTCGCAGTTTTGCCAGTCGAGTCCCGAGATGACGATGGTGTGCCAAACAGATACATAACAAATAACGACCGTGATAGATATTGTCAGTAAAAACAATTTCACCATTAAGAGAGTGAGAAACGATCATAAAAGCTTCCATTTCGCATAGGTGCCTCCGGGGGGGATCATTGGGAAAACTTTAGCAGTGGCGGGCGAGATAATCATTGAAAAATAGCTTTTCGGTTACCGAAACGGAAACACATTTTCGATGTATTCTTTTTTTTCTTCGATGCTCCAACGGGAAGATCTTTGACTTTTACAACTCCAAGCGGGCGCCACGAGGAAGCGTCGAGCGGTAAACGGAAAATTAAAGATGACAGAAAATCGATATCGTAATCCGCATGTTTTGGCTTTCCTTTTCCGACAGTTTGCCTATGCCCGACGGTGTGAGGGACTTTCGAGCTCGTTTGGTTTGGTTTCACTTTTTCGTGGAACAGGACTTTTCCGTTGTTCTCGTACTTTTTTGTATATAGTTCGTGCTATTCGTCCTGGTCTGGTGGGAACTGATGGTTGGCGATGATATTGCTACTTCTGCGGCCGCACATCACATGGATGATGCGAGAAGCACATTAATATGTCGGGAAGGTTCACGTCAGTCAGCCTGTCAGAGGCTTTCTTTTCCAGCAGAGATTTTTGTTTTTCTTTCGCGTGGAAGTGGCGGGGCAGGGCAGCTATTTTGCGGTTTTCAAAAGACTATGGTATGGTAAGAAGTTGTTGCTGGTTTGGTCTGTGATTTAGGGGCAATACGCTCGGATAGGTAATTTTGATTTATTGTTATGGACCGTTATTTAGAGTGCAATTTATTTATAGTTGAATAAATTAACCGAGAATTAATTCTCTTTAAGATACAGGTACGAATAATGGAGCACATCGATATAGAATAAAACTATGTTTCTTGAATACATTTGATAAATTTACTCCTCGGTTTTTGCCCCCCACACAAAACATGCAAAGCATAAATTCGTAAATTGGTAGAAGAACATAAACATAAATGTGACTGCAACGTAAAAGTTTTCATACTCATCTGACGAGCTCGAGTTATACCCTGTTGCATACGGTACGGCGCATAGAGCATAATTCTAATTGGAATGCTTGATTAGTCCAACAGTTAAACATTGCAAAGAGAAAATCTCGGACTTGATCGTTTTCGCCAACAATGGGCAAGTTTATGCAAATACCTACTCAACAAATATTACCAGAATGTAAAAAAATTAAATAAATGAAATGAACCAACATATCAAAATATTTCATACTCCAAATTAATTAGTTTTTTCAGACCTCGAATTGCATCTTCCAAACTTCGAATGAGCTTCAATGTTTGCCAGAGACTAGAGAAAAGGGCTGCATTGCAGTTTAATTCTGCGATTCTTTGCTGTTTGGTCGTACCCCTACGTTCCTGGCAGGACGAATAAATGAACGCAATGCGTCATCCGTTGTTGGTTATAGTTTACAGCATTCTCAATTTTCGTCTCTTTCTGAGGATGCAAACCGAGCAGTTTTCGTTTTTACATGCAGAGCTGTGTAAATTGCAATTTACGTCTGTTGTGTCATAAGAGTGTGAATGATGCGATGCAATCGTTGAAGTTTACGATGTTTTAAATAAATACTTGCTGCTGTTTTGCAATATTGAATAAAATATTTGTTAGAACCGTGAATTGTGAAAAACACACGCACACAATGACTGCGCTATTAAATGAGTTAATTAGTTAACAACTTGGTTAAAATGACTAAAAATTCGTCTAAAGTGACAAACTTAAATTTTGCGTCGAAAATTTACTCATATTTGGCTACTTGTTACCAATAATCGAATTATTGGCTGTAATAAATAACGTAATTGTAAGTAGTCAAGTAGTTTTAACTTAGTTTTAGCTCAATCGATTCTATTTACATGAAAATTCATTTAAGATTGTGCATGATCCGATAACACTTACAAGTATAAACTTACAATACCAATAAAAATACTTTCCCCTGGACCATACAGTGAATAATTTATGAATAATTTTTAAATAAATAAAATAAACGCAACAAAACAAAATATAAATATGAATAATTTTTAAATAAACAAAATCAAAGACACATACCTAACTTGAATTTTGTTTTGTTCTCAATATGCATGACACAGACACTATTTAGTTAGGATAACTTTATTAACTAAAGACGTGTTAATAGTCTGAATGGTGATGAGAAACTGCCACGAGAAATTACGAGAGTGGCAACCTTACGGTGATACAAAACAACACACTAAATAAGTAGTACATACTGAAATAATGCAACAAATTAAAATGGGTTTAAATCCCAATTTATGTTGAAAAACAAAATTAAACCAACTTCTTCCGAAATTACAAGGGACGTTGGCCGCCTAAAGCTTGAAACCTTGAGGCTGAGCGAGGTCCGCTTCAATAGCGAGGACAACTTCAATACGAAGATTGTCTCAAAAACGCGGACCTTGAACGCGTCATGGGACGCCAGCGCGAATCTTATACACTACGAAATAGTGGTCAGAGTTGATATTTGGTCCTCGAAAAGACCGCACATCGATGACATTCGAAAAGTGTCGACCGTCAATCAACACATGATCGAGACATCTGAGAGCTAGAGTCTCCATTTGGATGCCTCCAGGTGTGTTTTCGAATATTCGAACGTTGAAAGTAGGTGCTACAGATGGCCGTTCCACATGCCGCAGCAAAATTTATGAGCCTCAGACCGTTATCGTTGGTTGGTAGATGAAGGCTATGTCTTCCAATGAATGGACGGAAGAATTCCTCCCTCACGATCTACGCATTAGCATCTCCGATAATGATTTTCAAGTCATGTTTTGGGTACTCTCCATAGGTCCTCTCGAGCTTGTCGTAGACTCGTTCTTATAGCATCATCGAATTTATCGTTTGTCGGTGCGTAGATGCTGATTAGGCTGTAGTTAAAAAATTTGCCCTTAATTCTCAACATACATATACGGTCATCTACGGGCCTCCACCGGATAACTCGTTGCTTTTGCTTTCCCAACACTACGAAACCAACACCATATTCTGCTTTTCTACCGCCACTGTAGTAGATGTGATACTTGAAAGTAATGCCTGCAGTAGGGTCTACTGCACGGAACTCCCTTTCTCTGGAATTTGGTCATCGAACTTCGGGTATAGCAGCGATCTCCGCTCCGAGTCTCGAGCAAGCAAGCCAGCTCGTGTCGGTTCATGGAGAGTACGAACTTTCCAGGTACCAAATTTCCAATCTTTATTCATTGCTCGTTTCCTTGTTCCTTGCCGTGTCCTTTACCGATTGCTCCGTTCTGTATTTCCTTCTTCGTTGTTCGTGGTAAGTGAGAGTTTCGGTGCACTACCTTACCGAGGTCGCGATACCTACATCCCGCTGATGGGTCTGCCATCTTAGGTATAGCTTGCGGGATACTGCATTTCATAATCAGCCGCTCGCTCCGAGACAGGCGCTGTGTGAGCCTCACCTGGGATACAGGCCCTCAAATACGCACCTCCTAGCTTAGCTGCTCCAGTATGTACATGGAGCATTTTCAGGCAAGGTCATCGATCGTCATCATTTGACTTAGACCTGCGTGGAGGCGCTAGGTTGGAGCTTGAGAGAGCCAGAGCTATGTGCGACGCTCCTTCCAAGTAACTCTCCCCATTTCATACCCTCCTTAATTTATATGCATCAAATTAAATCAATCGCTTAAAATCAACTAGTTTTATTATTGTTATGTCTATGTGGACAATGCTCGAACGAAAGCACTGGCTGTTTTGAACGTCCTGTGCTTAGGACCATCTTTGGCGGTGTAACGGGTGGCAACTAAAATTTTGGAATTTTTTCGCGGCCCTTATGCTCAACAACGAACAAGCTCAGAGAGAAATGAGTATGTATGTGTTAGCTCTCTTTCTCCTCTTTTTGTTAATATTTTTTGTTTTGTTTTGTTGTTTTCTACGAAATGCAACAGTAATCTCGGGCCCCTCTGGTTTGGCTATCAATTAAGATGCATCAGACGAATGTTTGAAGAAAATTTTGATCCCATTTCTACAAGAACATCATGCAGTTGGACAATACGTCTTTTGGCCGGATAGAGCATCCTCGCGTTACACCAAAAAAACACAATCGTTCCTGAATATCCATTCGATCCCATTTTTTCCCGAAAACCACGATCCGAAAAATTTGCCTCAGTGCCCAATCGAAGATTTCTTCGGGATTTTGAGTTCCTTGGTGTACAAAAATAACTGGAGAGCCAAGAATTGCAAACAGTTGATCGGTAGAATCAAGAGAAGCATTCGCAAAGTGGACGCTCCTGTTCGGACGTCAAACGAAAGCTTCGCCGAACAGTCGATTACGGACCGTTTTTAAATGTACACTATTTTTTTCAACAATGGATAATGTATCTTTAATTTCGGTAAATCAGAACTTCTTCATGTATCTTTGTCTTTTTTTGACAGCTTGAGAAAAAAATTCCAAAATTTTTGTTGACACCCGTTATGTGAGAACGGTGTATGGAGGAGAAGGATGAACCACGAGCTGGCGCAGCTCTTCGACGAACCCAGTATCTAGAAAGTTGCAAAAGCTAGAAGGGTACAATGGGCGGGACAAGAGAATGCCGGACAACAACCCCGCAAAAATGGTTTTCGCCTCGAATTCGGTTGGTACCAGACGCAGTGGTGCGCAGGTCGATCGATGATTAGACAAAGTGGAGCATGACCTGGATAGTGTGAGACAGTCGAGAAATTGAAGACGCACAGCCATGGACCGAGTTAGTTGACGGAACATTATATTGCAGGTCAAATTATGAGGAACAGTGAGCCAGGATAAGTGAATAAGTTTATCAAACAAAGTACGTTATAACAATTTTAAAGTGTCCCGGGTAGCCGGGTCACATTACAGGCTAACCGCAACCTTCGTCGGTGGATTCTCAAGAAGTCTTCTTGTTATCTGTTTTTAGCCGACACGGTTTCAACCACGCTACCTCATAGCCAGTAAGTCTTCGAGAGGCAAGAATTGTCGTCTACCCTAATCTAAGGCTTGTTAGGAAAAGTTCAGTGTTACTGTCTGGAGTTATATCAGTGAGCGCTTCAGTGTCTCGTTCTTGATCTCCATCAGCATGGAGCGAACAACTTTATCGGAAAGTAAGTGTAAGGAATCGAAATCGTAGAAGTCCAAGTTCGTTCTTATCGTTTTCAGCAGTCACTAAAATATCCAGCAGAAGGGAGTCGAATATCTACCTTACTTTAGGGCTGATGAACTCTAGTTTGAGCAGTCCAACCTGTTAATCTGTATCAAGTCTTCATATTTTTGTTCGATGGAATCCTGGACAAAATTCGTTCTTGAATTGCTGAAGATCTCTAAGGGTGAGTTCTTTCGACGAAGAAAATACGTACGAATCTGTCGTCAGCGAATGTATGGCTTAAATATGCATGATCCTGTTTAAATAATTGACAATTGTCAGGCAGGTGAACAAGAACTCTCATCTTATTGACTCCAGTGTGCCACAATGATCACTAAAGCGATGCTTATCAAGCAGTTGACAGTTTCCATAGATACAGTTTCGGAGCAACGACAGTCATCTCCGTCTTCTGCTTTCGATAAATTAGACTTAAATTCTACCAATGGAAGATTTTTGCTAAGCTAAAATTCCATAGAGGTAACTTCTGATTGCTGCTGTGAACTAGCTCAATTTCTTCCTAATAAGCATACCCATGAGTCAGTGTTTTCAGCAAGTTTCAGCCCTTCTTACACTGGCAGACCAAACCTCTTCTATAACAAATTTATTGTATAACAATTTTGGAGTCAATCCCGGCGTAGTGGTTAGCATTCACGCCTCTCACGTCGAGAACCCGGGTTCAAATCCCAACCCCGCAGAAGTCACGAATGTCCTAAGCTGTTAAAGTGACTATAATCAAACAAAGAAACAAACAAACCAATCACCGATTGTAAGTCTAATTTTAAATCCCATTGAGGATCAATCTCAAGACCAATTACACGGATAGAAATTCATTCTCAAAAATGAGCAAAATGACCCATGATCTCCGGATTTTAGCTCATGTTTTATGAAAATACACCATATTATTCATGGTCATGATATCTCGAACCTACGGTACAACCCAACACTAGATCATGAATTATTGTTCATGATTTTGAGCTGTCTTATATGGCAGTTTACTCATGATTTCACTGGAATTCAAACTGTATGATTTCATGATTTTATTCATGGTATTGCAATTGGATTTCTTTCAGTGTATAGGTATGTCCAATTCATAGTCTAATTTAAAATCAAATTTCAAGCTCAATTTCAAAGTTCAATTAAGGTCCGATTTCATGTCCAACGTGATGTCCCAGTTTAAGTCCTAACCGAATCTAAATTATTTCCAGTTTCACCTCCGATCTAAAGTCCAATTTAGTTATGTCCCATTTTGGGTCTGTCCCAATTTGGTGTGTCAAATTTAATGTCCCGTTTTAAGTCAAATTCCCAGTCAAATTAGTTTTAAGTTCAATTGCAAGCCAATTTTGAATTCAACATTTAATCTAATTTAATTCCCATTTATGTTCGACTCAAAGTCCAATTACAAGTCTGATTAACTTCCAATGCAGGTGCTGTTTGAAGTCCAATTTACAATCAAATTTAGAGTCCAATTTTAAATTAAACGTCAAGTCCATGTCCAAGTCCGAATTCTAATTTAAATTCAAATGCTAAATTACTGTCAACTCTAAAGATCAATTTTAAATTTAATTTCAATTCCAATTAAACATTTAACTGATGGGCTCAGGCTGGAACACACATCCCGTCTTCTCTATAGAATTTAATGCAAGAAGTCTTTATGATAGAACTCCGAACTTTGGAGTTTTTAACCTAGTCGGCCGGAATTTCTACCAGAAATAAATTAATTGTGTAAAACAGGTGCGCCATTCACCGATTACTTGGTAATTTTCTGTTCAAAATATACGTTTGAAAGGTGGCACGCCAGTGGACACCGCTAATTCCAAAGAAATTATTTCGGTACCTGGAGCCGGCCAGATGACCTCTGAGAGACACACAATGATCGCTTTGTTGACAACTGCTAAAGTTTTTTGATATATGACAAGATAAACAAATTTCAAATCAAACAAATGATTAACAAAATGATCTCAATCCGCCCCGAAAAACATCAAATAACTCTAGGATTAAGTGACATGTGACCACGATCTTGAATAAAATTATGAAACTAGAAGACTTTTTCAAAAGGTTGGAAAATTTGGTGGAAAAATATATTCAACCATTTTTGTGACTTTTGCGGTGGGGAGTTAATAACTATATAGTATAAATCAGTTATATTATTTCAAGTTTTGAATTGTGGTTTGTGTAAGCGAGCCTTTAAGAAATAATTTATGAGAAAATAGAAGCTATACTTACCCTTTAGTTGTATTAAAGGAGGCTTTTCCTGTAGCAAGCTGTTACTAAAAATAAATACCATTGACGAACCACTTATGAAGAAAACTCAACCCTATCCACTGTTACGAACAAGGAATAAAAGCATACGAAAAGTGGCATTCAAAACACACTTTAGTGCGAGAGAACCTTACCGAGAGGAAACCTTGCGAGGCATTTACAAAGCAATGCCGAGAAACAAAGTAATTACAAATAACCATCCATTCACTGTTGATAATGTTGTGCAACATCTGTTACAAATATATTACTTCTCTCATGGATGCCACTACACAGCAAACGGTTTTCCGATTTTTCCCTTTTCTTATACATGTGTCTGGCAGCAGCACAGGACGGGCATTAGCGTATTTTTCTTCGGCACACTGGTTGTTTGCGAGGACGATGCCTACAGGACGTCTTATGAGTTTAGCAGAAGAAAATAACTCTTTTCGTCGAATAACAGTGTTGCTTTAGAGAGCATGATATATGCCTGCAATAACGATTATTTATAGTAACGGTAGTTTGCAGGTAAATGATCTAGAACACAAATAATGAATTTCCTTGCGTTTACGACCTCTTTCTGATAGGTACTGAGTACTGAATGCTACGCGGCTTGTTTTTCAAACGTTGTATTTTAAAATGAATCATGAAACATCCTTACCTGTCAACAATAGCTGTGCAACCATTTTCGTTCAAATTACTTAGCTTAACAATACCAAATGAAAAGCCCGATACTCAACCACAGAAAGTTTTTCGCTTTTTGGCAAAGCACTTACGACAAATAGCAATTTAGGTGCGAAATAAATCGACTCTAGACTGGGAATAAATCATCGCGAATCTGTCTTCCCGGGTATGCTGACGCTGCGCTGGCCGGGGGGAAAAACTTCAGTGCGCCGTTGTTCGGTACATTCAAGTAGGTGTGTGCTGCCCAAATTGGTTGGCCTGGTCTGGAATCACCTGCCTTCTCAAAATTCGAGGCACACGCAGAACCGCAGGCAGGCAGGACGAAGGATTTATTCTTACCGGGAAAAGCCAAGCTACTCGAATGCCGTAAATTATCGCTTCAACATACTTCAAGCTGTCAAAATAGGAGCAGCCGGCAACCTCGCAAGTGCTGGCCATTCGTCTCCGTTGCTTACTCCCTGCGCCCCTACCGGTATAGCTCGGCTAGATCTGTTGGAAGTGTTCGAACTGCAAGCAATGGTGGGTTGGCGGTAGCAATCGTAGTTCTAGAGGTTAATTTTGCCATGCCATTACTTTTATGATACCGTCATCTTTAACTAACTGTAAGGAATGTGATGTTAAGTGAGTTCAAATTTCGAAGGTGCAGGTCGTTAAAAAAAGGGCTACCGACTCGTCCGGGAAACTGCTGCTACACTGAAACTAGTCGGTTGCGGAGTTCGGTTTAAGTGTTGAGAAAGTGCTTATCGTTCAGAATTAGCCGATCAAGTGTTTTCTTTCCATCAGGAGAGAGAAGAATGTTTTGACATTTTACAATAAACTGTAAACGTTTTGAAGTGGGACATTATTTATTGTCAGCAGTTAGTTCAATTGCGTGCATGGAAGATCTTTTTGAATTTTTTATGATGTTGTACAAGTTAAAATACTAGTTGCAAAGTTAAGTCAATGTTTATTCAGTATTTTAGGTTAGGATACGATCGACTATTCTTTTAATTTTACCATTTATGAATGGTTTGTTAACTCTACTCTAGTTGGTATCAAGGTATAAACAAAGCCGGCGTTACAACGCGCGAGGCCCTGTGCGGATAATCTATTATTGTGCCTTTTTTACTTGTCTCTTATCATATTGTAGCTTTTTTTTATCTTTCGACAGTATTTCTTCTTTTCATGAGCCCTTTCTTGTAATATCTATTTATTAAAAGAGTATAGATTTTTTGTACTTTCTTTCCATCATTTCAGTACTTTTACGTATCTTTTCTTCTATGTTTATTATACCTACCTTCAATGCAACTCTTTTATAGTTATCCTATGTCTTTGTTTTGAACCGACAGTGGACATTCCGGAGTGTCCAGATTGGCACGAAATACATCTCCACATATGCTCCTAAATGTCCACATAAGAATTCGTTTTGAAAAATCATGTCTTTTGACTTTGCCATATTTGCCATATTTCCGAAGAAAATGTAAAATGTAAAAACCAGTTTCGAGTAGAACCGATAACGGACATTCCGGAGTGTCCGGATTTGCACAAAATACCGTGCTGGTCAATGGGGAAAGAGCGATCCATCAATGTCCATGTTGTTATTACAACAGAATTCTGTAAAAAGCTCCCCGTCTTCGCTCATCTCTCCTAGGCCATAGCGTCACACGACGCGTTCAAAGCTCGCGTTGTTTGAGCCAATCTTCGCATTGGAGTCGCCCAAGTGGATTTGGATGTTCCCCTTCGGGATTTTCTCAACCACGTTGTAAGGGGGGCTCCGTAGCCTACAATATTTATATGCACACAAAGGTGAACAACTCATAGATTTATAATGCTTTTGGAATGGTAATATCCAATCCAGGTTAGGTATAAAATGGAGAGAGTTACCTGGAAGGAGCGTCAAATATAGCTCTGGCTATCTCAAGCTCCCACCTAGCGCCTCCACGCAGATCTAAGTCAAATGATGACGGTCGATGGCCTTACCCGGAAATGCTTCATGTACTTACTGAAGCACCTAAGCTAGAGTGCCTGTTCTCCAGGTGAGGGGCGGCTCACACAGCGTCTGTCTCGAAACGGGCAGCTGAATACGAAATGCTGCATCCCGCAAGCTATACCTAAGATGGCAGACCCATCAGCGGGATGTAGGTATCGCGACCCCGGTGAGGTAGTATACCGAAAACTCAATTACCACGAATAACGAAGAAAGAAATTCAGAACAGAACAATCGGTATAGGATACGGCAAGGGACAAAGAAACGATTAAGGGATAATGATTGGAAACTTGGTACCTGGAATGTCCGAACTCTTCATGAACCGGCACGGGCTGGCTTGCTTGCTCGAGAGCTGCATCAACTCAGAGATCGCTGTTATTCAGGAAGCTCGGTGGCCAAATTCCGGAGAAAGGGAGTTCCGTGCACTAGACCCTATTGCAGGCACTTCTTTCATGTACCACATCTACTACATTGGCGGTAAAAAAGCAGAACATGGAGACGGTTTCGTATTGTTGGGAAAACAAAAGCACCGAGTTATCCGGTGGTGGTCCGTAGATGACCGCACATGCGTGTTGAGGATTAAGGGCAAATTCTTCAACTACAGCCTAATACGCACCGACAAATGATAAGTCCGATGATGCTAAGAACGAGTTTTACGACAGACTTGAGAGGACCTATGGAGAGAGCCAAAACACGACGTGAAAATCATCATCGAAGATGCAAATGCGCAGATCGGGAGGGAGGAATTCTTCCGTCCAGTCATTGGAAGACAACGCCTTCATCTGTCGACCAATGATAACGGTCTGAGGCTCTTAAATTTTGCCGCGGCCAGAGGAATGGTCATCTGTAGCACCTACTTTCCACGTTTGAATATTCGGAAACACACCTGGAGGCATCCAAATGGAGACTCTAGCTCTCAGAACGATCATGTCTTGATTGACGGTCGACACTTTTCGGATGTTATCGATGTACGGTCTTTTCGGGGACCAAATATCGACTCTGACCACTATCTCGTAGTGAGTAAGATTCGCGCAAGGCTGTCGAACACGGCGAAAGCTCGCACTAAGAGGACGCTGCGTTTCAACATCCAGCGGTTAACGGCAGGCGGGGTAGCAATGTAGTATGCCAGGAAGCTTGACCAACGAATCGCAGAACAGCAGGTAGAAGGAGAAGATATAAAAGGGATGTGGAGGAACATCCATGGTACCATCGAAACAATGGAGGTGGAGAGGTGGTAGGCACGACGCGTGCAAGACAGTATAACAGCTGGTTTGATGTCGAGTGCCAGAGAGTGACAGATGAAAAAAACCAGGCCAGGAGTCGCATGCTCACTGCGGCAACGCGTCGAAACAGAGAGAGGTACAGAGATACAGAGGTACAGAGAGCTGCGGAAAAAATAATCCATCGTCTAAAGAAACGCGAATACGAGGAGCACGTGCTCGCTGGCGCAGAGGAGCGATACGCCAGAAACGACACACGGAGTTTCTATAAAATGATGAGATGCATGAATTTTGCCATGCCTGTGATGTGCAATGATAGTGCTGGCAACTTGCTTACCGACAAAACGGCGGTAGCAGCCAGCTGGAAGGACTTCCAGACACTGTTGAATGGAGAGGTAAATGCGGAGATCGGCAGGGACAAGATAGGAGTTGTGGAGCCACCAACCAGGAGGAGGTTGACAAGGCAATCAGTGAGCTGAAAAACGGTAAGGCTGCTGGGAAGGACGGTATCCCGGCTGAATTTCTAAAAGCAGGGAGCGAGCGGCTGTGCGAAGCAATCCACCGGATCATTGTCAGGATCTGGGAGGAACAACAAATGCCGGAGGAGTGGTTGGATGGCCTCATTTGCCCAATTTTCAAAAAGAGACATCGACTGGAGTGTAAAAATCAGAGGGGTTGTGTACAAGACACGACCGCATATATAGGTGACGCAGGACTACGTAAGTCTCTTTGTAGTGATAGTGGCATGTATTCATGCTTGTAATCATTCGATTCTTCATGTATACATGCTATATGCAACGTTTATACATGCTACATGCGTTGTATGTAACATTTATCAAAATAGTGACATTGCATACGTTCAATTCTCAAAAGATTGTGCATTTGAAAACAGTTTAACAAAATCAAGAACACAAACTATTGCTTTCCTGCTACCTTACTGAACTTAAAGATAGTTTTTATTATCCATGGTTGTCCCACGTTGAAGGGATTTTACCAATTCAATCCTATTTTATCAAAAGCACTTCTTTTCACTACACTTCTAATGAAACGGCAAGCATGCGTATTCATACAGTCGTATTATAACCGAACAGTACAGCTGTAGCACATTTTTCCAACACAGATATCAAGTTCGCCTAGGTTTAATCGTCTCGCAGTAAAGAATTTGCGATCTGTTGGGACAACGAGTCTGTGTCATTTTTTCTGGCACACTTCCCTAACACAGACATCAAATTGGACTAGGTTTAGTTGCGTTCGTAAGAAATCTGTTGGCACGAGGGGCCTTTGTTACTCTCTCTGGCGTACTTCCTAAGCAAGGACATCAAAATGGTCTAGGTTGAACCGCGGTGTTAAGAAATCTTGTTGAAATGAGGAAACCTGGTCACTTGTTTTGGCTTACTTCCCAAGCACAGATATCAAATTGGTATAGGTTTAGATCATCGTAAAGAATCTTCCAACCAATCACGAAGCGAGAATTCTGGTACAACATAGGTTCATTATTTTCAATTTTTCAATAGTTCAACATCAAGAATCCATACTTTTCTTCATTTGGGTCAATTCTTAGAAGATTTTCCGATCGATTGGTGTAAGAATATTGAAAACCTATTGGAAAACCGCTGAGCTATTAGCGCTCAAAACCTTTCATTTTTCGTGACGCTCGCATTTTTCGATTTTTTGGAATGACACCCTATCTCAAAACTTGCCGTAAGACGTAGTCCTACGTCAAAACTATCGAGGTGCTTTCCCGTATCCTGTTCTGCAGACTGAGACCGTTAGCGGAGTCCTTCGTCGGCGAGTACCAAGTTGGTTTTCGTGAGGGTCGCTCCACGATGGATCAGATATTTACCCTGAGTCAGTTGCTAGACAAGTTGCGGGAGTACAACCTGCAAACACACCATCTGTTTGTGGACTTTAAAGCGGCGTACGATTCAGTTAAACAAAATGGGCTGTGGCAGATAATGCTAGAACATGGTTTTCCGACGAAACTAGTTACGCTGATTCGTGCGACGCTGGACGGATCCAAATCATGCATTAAAATAGCGGGTGAGACCTCAGCTGCTTTCGTGACGTTGGATGGACTGAAGCAAGGGGATGCGCTCTCTAACCTGCTATTCAACATTGCCTTGGAAGGCACATTGCGAAGGGCAAACGAGGAAAGGAGCATTTGACAATCTAAACTATCATCACGAAATCCCACATGCTTCTTGGTTTTGCGGATGACGTCGATATCATCGAAATCAACCGTAGAGCAGTGGAAGAGGCCTTCAGGCTTTTTAAAAGGGAAGCGGCGAGATTGGGACTTACCATTAACACCGCCAAAACGAAGTACATGGTTGCTGGTAGGGAACGTGAGAGCCCAAGTGGTGTTGGTGCCGAGGTTGAGTTAGATGGGGAACTATATGAATTTATATACCTTGGTACACTCGTGACATGAGTTAACGAAGTAAGCCGCGAAGTAAAACGACGAGTTGCAGCCGCGAATCGGGCTTTCTATGGATTACGTAGCTAGCTGAAGTCCCATAGTTTGCAAATTCGCACAAAACTAGCGCTCTACAGAACACTAATCCTCCCGGTGGTCCTTTACGGACACGAATCATGGACGCTAAAGGAAGTTGATCGGCGAGTGCTTGGGGTTTTTGAGCGTAAAATTCTGCGATCTATACTTGGTGGCAAAATGGAAAATTGAGTGTGGTGCAGACGCATGAATCACGAGCTGTACCAAGTATACAAATATGCTGATATAGTGAAGCTAGTGCAATGTGGCAAGCTGCGGTGGGCTGGACACGTGGCCAGAATGGCCGATGAAAGAGTAACCAAAACTTTTTTCTGCAGAGAACCAGAAAGAAACCGTAGAGACCGAGGCAGACCCCACACCCGGTGTGTGTGCTGTCGAAGACGATGCACGTTCAGCTGATGTTCGTGGGGATTGGAGAACGGCAGCCCAGGACCGACGGTTCTGGAGGACCATAATTCGTTCGGCGCAGGTCGGTAACGGACCGTTGCCACTAAAGTAAAGTAAAGTAAACTAAGTAATATACAATCAAGCAGCTTTATCGCACTTGTTATGAAGCGTTTCTAGATTTACGGCCATCTTGATATTCCAGCAATTGAAAAGCATGAAACAAATTATATTCCTGCTATTTCCTCAAAATAAAGTGCGAGTTGCACAGACGAAGTTATTTTCAATGTGTTCGCATATTATAGAATAAAACTTGAGCAATATTATGGAAAATTAAGCTTAACTAATCGAACTTATTTATTTTCTTTGGACAATAAGTTTTTATAAATCAGCACTGTTTCGATGGCGCAATAATTTCACGTGCTTTTTATTCAGATATACACGATGAAATTTGAAGCGGACACGTTTTGTAACTGGAAAAGTTATTAAAACATTTCTATTTCTTATTTTATATATTTTCAGAAGATTGCGATAAAATGAAATTGATTGCAGGATGGTCTGACAGCAAAGCTTGATCTCTATTTCTGTGCAATTAGGCAATTACAAATATTTTATAAAGTGACAAAAACTTTGAAAATGATTAGTAATGGCTTTACAAGTTTTCAAATCAGTAAAGCAGAATATGTCACTGTTTTAACTTCTTAGCGCAGCAAGTTTCATGATGTGAAGCTTTGTAGAACATAACAAATGCTTCGTAGGTCTCAGTCATATACAGGTTTAGCATGAATCTCGAATAAAATCTGAGCACTGCAGATAGTTAGCATATAGGTTTTTAATGATTTTTAATGATTAAAACTGGGCCAAATTATCATAACGTGGTCGTATGTGGGTCCCCAGATAGTTTTTATAACAGTAAGGTCGTCATAGTGGGTTTTAAAATTTGGTTCTGGAATCAACTTTACAATCAAAATAAAACCAAAATTGTTACTTGAGAGTAGGTTGTTAGCTTAAGGTCCCTGTTCCACTGACGGGGCTGCCATATTAGTGTGGGCGGGAGCCACTGTGCCCCCTTCCCTGTTTGCGTACGTCAACCGAGGTTGTGTACCCCAGCTGACACCTCTTGGAGGTAAGGATAGGAGTTGGAGGATAGGAGAGGTTATAGATTTGCGCATGTTCACCCGTTCAGGCCGTAGAGGAGCTTCGATTTATGCTTGTTTACATAATTGACAATCTAAGTGCTATGGCTTCAGAAATTCGCGTCACTGAACGATAGTGGAGACATGCACCAATACGATCACGAATTGTGTATTAACTCCACCGAACGCCCCACATATGGGTGGTTCGTGAGAATGAATGGTTCGTTCTGTCAAGTCGGCGATACGCCAGCAGCTATTAAGGGATGGAGGCTGCATGACGAAAGTTTTCATATGTTGGCGAAAGGAGCAGAAGGAATGGCTAATTCAAGGCCGCTACGTACTGAGCAGATGAAAGCGCTTGCACCCAATAATTTCTAGCGGCCTACGACAACCAGCGCCAGCGGTGGAGGCTACGGAAGAAGCAATTGCGCAAGTTTAACGTTAGGCGAAAACCATTTGGACACGGTTAACGCGTGAAGAGCAACCAATTCTAACAAGACGGACAAAATGGTTCTGGAATGTAAAACCTGGGGCGGTCGAAAATGGACGGATTAAATTCATACCTATGATAGTTTCTTAATCTAAATGCAGGCAAAATTTACTCAAAGTTTGAGGAGAAAATGTAGTTAAAATCACTTTTTAGAGGGCATCAATCGAAGAAATTCAAAACTATATTAGGCCATTACAAATATTTGAAAAAGTTTTTGTCCTTCCGGTGTTGAGCCACAGAAGGGGGGGGGGGGGGGCGAAAAAAAACAAAGAGAATTTTTTAATCGAGCAAAAAAATGGATTTTAGGCATTTTTACTGAAAGTTTAAACGTGAAAACCAAATCTATTCTTGGTTTTAATAAATACGTTGTTATTTTTCATGCAAAAATCTACGAACAAAAAGACAAAAACGAAAGAAATTTTTTTTGACCGAGTTTCAGAAATTCCACTGTGCCACCAACTTCCATTTCTATTTCGTGCTAGAAGCATTAACTCAACTCGTATACTCATTTTTCGAGTTTTTCAGGCTGTAGAGCCCACAGACAATCGATTTTATAAAAAAAATTTAACTCATATCCTACAAATTATTTTTTGCCCCCCGATTTCTCAAGCCAATTTCCAAGGGGGGGGGAGGTGGGCGACAAAAACTTTGAAAATGATTTGCAATGGCCTTTTATAATCTATAATATGATTATTTTTCATCCAAAAGGTGGGTCTAGAATAATTTTAAATCTTTGACTTATTTTAAAATTTATCTCCTGTCCGCTGCAGTATCGCTTTATGCGATGCTAGCTATCCGATTCTTTCTAAATCACCCTTGTTTATTTTTCTTTTTTTTTTTGCTGTACATGAATAATGTTTCCTATTATTTCTTTTCACATAAAAGTTATTCTTTAAGCACTATTGGCAACGATCAGCTTTCCTTCGTTCCGCTGTATATCGGCTTCAACTCGGTGGATTTTTTAGAAAAAATCGTAAAGGATAGCATAAATCATGCAACTCAAGTGGCTTTTTGATGATCCGCTCGTAGAAATACAGTTTTGGTTTCGCTTCTCTAGTTTTGAATGTACCAAGATTTTGCCCGTTCACCGTAGGAGTTTTATTTATCACAATTTACTAAAAGAATGAACCTGAGGGTCTAAAGTTAAAAGCAAACATTTTTTCACTTTGTAATACACATGAAAAAAACTAAAAGTAATATAAAAGTGTTTAAAATTTCACCTGCCCTTTTTCCAATCATGTACCGTATCAACGACAGATGGAAAGTTGCAAATAAAGCATGTTCCAAAGATCCCCACCAACCGTTACATTTTAAGAACCTGCATCGCAGCTTACCTAATTGTTGCCCCGAGTGTGCCGATACGCTCGAAACAAAGAACATTTGACGACGCCGTCGTAAACGATAAATAATGCTAAGAAATAATCTGCAAAAAATCTCGCAAAAAATGTAATATCGACAGATGTTATGATACCGTCATATCCTTGTGCGTCGCAACGGCGCGTATCCAACTGTGCGTGTGTGCTCCGTTGCTGGCATTCTCGAGTGCGAGCGTATCGACCCAAACGAACATACGACCAGCAGCAACCGCTCGGCACGACCGACCCCGGCTGGCTGGATGGATGAATGACTGATAAAAAATTTACTTCACTGTTTTAGGTTCCCTCATTCCCGGAACTAACAGCGCCCACAGCCTGTGTGAGCGCGAGCGAGATAGAGTCATAAAAAAGATTCTGACGGAACGAAACATTACAATCACTTAATTACGCTTCGATGATTGCGACAAACGATACCCTCTTTGTTATCATAATTGCGTAAGCCGTCCATAGCCTGGCCGGCCGGAGTTTATCCCACCCCGGGTTCGACCTTCTTCCTAGGGGTGCCCGTTCTGATCCTCTCTCTCCCTGTCTGTATTTTTTCCGGTTCCGCTTCGTTCCGGAACAGAAGATGCCATGTTTCAGTGTATTTTATCAATCTCTGGAAGTAGTCTGGAAAAGTCCCTAACAGGGCTGCTGATTGCTTTAATATATTCGGACAAATCAATAAGTCTTCGAGTTTTGCAAATTTGATCCCTTGTTCATCCGTTAGATTCTCGTTGCTAAATTCGGAAATGTTATTTGCATTTATTATCCCGTACTTGTTAATATTGTAATCACTTATGAGAAGTTTGATATTGGTTTGAAAGAAGAACAATTCTGTTTAAAGTTGATATTTTCGTAGAGGTTTAAAATATAATTTGAAATTTTTGTGCTAAAAAGTTTCATTTAACTATGCCAAAATTATATACTAATCGAGTATTATATTTATGTCGGTCTAATTATTTCTTGATGACGACATTCCGAGTTACGAAAGTTGCAGAGTTTTGTTTCAATTACTCTAAATACTTTTACATGTTGATCGCCATAAAAGAAGTTGTTCGTTGAAATAAGTTCCTCAATACCTGTAAAACGTGTTCAATGAAGCAAAAGGCACTATCAGGAATGTAGAAGTAGCCTAATGTACCGACTGTAACGTTCTTCTAAATATTGATGAAACATGATAAATTCAGCAAGATGAAATCAAGCGTCAGGAAGAACGGGACAACGCCAACGCCGGAGACCGAGTCATAGTTGCTGCTAAGCACTTACACAGTTTATCAGGTTGCTTCCACTACTGGACTGACTGGGTGGATCGTACCGGTTTAATACCAAATTCAAAACAAATGAACCATCACTACTGTGAACAACGACAGAAATAATCCGAACTGAAGTAAAAAACAAAGAAACAACAAAGATTCAAACAAAGTCAGATAAATTTATTACATTGATTGAGAGAAGCACTTCTTGTTTCACTGAGAACCGAAAGCTTTACGTTATGTATTTATATTTTTGTATGTCCTCGCTTCTGGTACTGGTTCTGCTGCCGTTGAATCCTGTGCTACTGCTATTGCTACTGCTGTTTGCGAGGGGAAATATTGCTACTATTGAGCTTGGAATGGCATTGTGTCCTCCATTTGTTAAGAGGATATCAATTTCCCGAATTATACCGTGTAACGGTAATGATGATGATGCGATGGCCGGGTCGCACTCCAGTGAGCGACGGAAGCCGATTACTGACACAACCGGGCCGTCGCAGATGGACGACAGGTTCCAGTAAGTACGGTACCGTTTGCAAGGGTAATAGCAGCAAGTATGTGTGTTCCGAAAAAAGACTTACCCGCCACCAACAAAAAGGCTACCATTGCTGTATAGTTAAAGAAATAAAGATTCCGGTCTGGCTAAAAAAAGAGGATTTTCCACGCGGTATTTAGGAGGGTCCTCCTGATACTTTCGCGTCCGGGTGGTAATTGAGATAGCAGTGGACCGTTCGTTAACTGGATGCTTCGTGTGTTTCTCTCTAAATATGCCACTACCATACCACACCAGCATTATTTAGGTTTATTTTTTACGCCCTAATCTCCTGGCCGGGTGAAATTGTCGTACACGCACTCGTGCAACCACCGCACCGCACCGAACTAGAAGAGCGGGGATCGAAAGGGACCGGAACATCGAGAGCTGATTTGTTTCAACAACCCGAATAAGGGCCCGAAACATACAAAAAAGATGGAAAGTAAACAATTGATTAGTAAGGATCACCCAACGGAACGAGACAGCAATTTACAGATGTTTGCCTACGTCTTAATAAAATCAATACATATATAAGCGCATGTAATATGAATCGAGTTTAGGGAGTTGAGTAAAAGCCGCGATAATAAGAGCATTCACCGCATAAATCCTACAATTATTGGTTTGCTCATTTTTTTAGGGAGCAATTTTTATAATTGATTCGAGTGCAATACTAAATGTATTTAGAACTGTTCATTTTTAGTTATCTATAAAAGTGAAATGGTTCGTTACCATAGTTCTTTATATCGACGTGAAATAATTGCTTTCAATTTGAAAACAAGTAATAATTTAATTCTCCCGAGATGTAATGCTAACTTTACGATTTTTCTGCAAAAAAGTGGAATTGTTTTTGCTCAATAGTTTATTTTTCAGTCACAATTGAAGATAAACCAAAAACAAATTATTCCATTGATACATCAATTCAAAAGATTTTCTCTGTTTGTGTTTATTAAATATAGATACCTAATTTTTTAGAGCAATAAAACGACAAACGATGGTCGTGGCAATAGCTGTTCCAATAGCCTATGAAAATTTGGGAATACGGTAGAATTACAATCAGAACGAAATTGTAATTATGGAATGAAAACAGACCTTAGCATAACAATTAAACCGATGCGATGGAACAATTACTTACTTCCAGTGAATCATTAAGGGGTCATGAACGACTAAAAATTTTGAAATAATCATTATTTTTTCATTTCAGATTTTGATTCTGCAGTCTTTTCCACTTATTTTGATAAACTTGTAATGATCCGACCACGGGAAGTGGCTGAAAAACGATCATACATATAACCATTTCAGTGCGGCATGAAACAACTTCACCGGAATAAACGCCGCTCCTGGAAAACCAAGACTTTCAAACTTTAGGTACCTTTTTCTCAGAAACTACACAAGGTATTGGAGCAAATTTTTTTTTTGGTTCGTTGGTAGAAGCTTGGCAAAGGCTTTTATAACTTTTGAGGTTTGTAAATAAAACACGGCCAGAGAAAAAAGAAGGCTGGCAAAGGGTGAACATGTGCATTCCATAACCTCTGTTCATTAACTCCTATTCCTACCTCCACGAGGTGCCGGCTGGGGTACGCAACTTCGGTTGTCGTATGCTAACAGGAAAGGGGGCACAGTGGCTCCCGCCCACATTAAGATGGCAGCCCCATCAGCGGGATAAGGACCTTAGGTTAACAGCCTACTGTACCAGAACACACAAAAAGTTAATGAAAATGAAAGAAGAAATCTCTCCGGGTTATTGGCAACGACCTTTAGCATGAAAACACGTACACGAATCGGAACATGGAATATACTGACCCTTGCCCAGCAGGGCAAGCTGGCTTAACTTGCAAGGGAAGCTAGCCGCCTGAAGCTTGAAATCCTGGGGCTGAGCGAGGTCCGCTGGCCGGGTATTGGCGAACACAGCACATCATCCGGGCAAGTCTTGTTCTACTCTGGCATACCAGGTGAAAATGCTACTCGAGAAAGAGGAGTTGGATTCCTACTGAGCCCAGGGGCACGTGCGGCCCTGATGAAGTGGGAACCAATAAATGAACGAATAATCGTTGCCAGATTTAGAACACAGGTTAGGAACCTTACGGCAATCCAGTGCTATGCGCCAACAGATGCTGCCGACCTGCAGGAGAAAGAGAGCTTTTACAGCCAGCTGAACAGCGTGGTTGAGAAAATCCCGAAGGGGGACATCCAAATTCACATGGGCGACTTCAACGCGAAGATTGGCTCAAACAACGCGGACCTTGAACGCGTCATGGGACGCCATGGCCTAGGAGAGATGAGCGAAAACGGGGAGCTGTTTACAGAATTCTGTGGTAATAACAACATGGTCATTGGTGGATCGCTCTTCCCCCATAGACCAGTACATAAAGTCACGTGGGTTTCCCGCGACGGCCGAACAGAAAACCAAATCGACCACATCTGCATCAGCCGGAAATGGAGAAGGAGCGTTCTTGATGTACGCAACAAACGCAGTGCTGACATTGCATCCGACCATCATCTTGTTATCGCTGAGATACGTCTGCGCGTCGCACGTGTCCAACGACGGGAGGAGAAAGTTGGGTGCCGCTACGACGTCCGCCGATTGGAGAATCCTGATGTGAAAAGGGCCTTTGTTGAACAACTTGAATCTCGAGCCTCGGAGTTGCCATCTGGTGGAACCGTCGAAGAGCAATGGACCAGTATCAAGAACGCCTTCATCACGACCAGTGATGAAACCCTCGGCAAAGCGCGCAGTGGGCGGAGGGAGTGGATTTCGGATGAAACTTGGAGGAAGATCGACGAGCGGAGAGAAGCGAAAGCCGGCATTGAGCGAGCGCGGACCAGATCGGCTAAGACAGCTGCCCGTCAACGATACGCCGAACTGGAGAGGGCTGTTAAACGTGCTTGTAGACGGAACAAGAGAGCCTGGACTAACTCCCTAGCCGAACAAGGAGAAACCGCCGCCGCCAATGGTGATATCCGTTTGTTGTACGATATTTCTCGCCGCCTTAGTGGTGTCAGGATGAATACAAAGATGCCGCTAAAGGACAGAGCTGGTCAGCTATTGACTGACCGTACAGAACAGCTTAAGCGATGGACTGAACATTTCGAACAACTCTTCCGAGTTTCAAATGTCAGAGACCAACAAAACCAGCAGCGTACGACGCCTACAGTTCGTCGAATAAATCGCGTGAACTCGGAGGCGCCATCGCTGGATGAAATTGTAGCAGCCATCAAGAGTATGAAATCCAATAGAGCGCCAGGGATAGATCGTATTTCAGCCGAAATGCTCAAAGCTGACCCATCTTTGTCAGCCCAGATGATGCATCAGCTTTTCAGCAATATTTGGGAAACCGTAACTTTTCCGGTGGACTGGATGCAGGGCATATTGGTCAAAGTCTCTAAGAAAGGAGACCTAACGGAATGCGGTAACTGGCGTGGCATCACGTTGCTCTGTATTACTCTCAAAGTACTCTGTAAGGTAATCCTCAACCGGATCCAGGAGAAGATCGACGCTACTCTCTGGCGGCAGAAAGCTGGATTCCGTGCTGGCCGATCATGTGTAGACCATATCACAACGCTCCGCATTATATTGGAGCAGATCAACGAATTCCAGGACTCTCTTCTGCTGGTGTTCGTTGACTTTGAAAAGGCCTTCGACCGACTCAATCACGAAAACATCTGGGGCGCACTTAGGCGTAGAGGAGTTCCAGATAAGCTAGTCCATCTCATCGAGGCTCAGTACGAGGCGTTCTCGTGCGAGGTTTTGCACGACGGCGTCTTGTCCGACCCCATAAGGGTTACTGCTGGCGTGAGACAGGGCTGCATTTTCTCACCGCTTCTGTTTCTCATCGTTATGGATGAGATATTAGTTGGAGCAATTGACAGTAGACCAAATCGAGGATTGCTTTGGAATCCTCTAACGATGGAGCAGCTAAATGACCTCGACCTAGCCGACGACATTGTCTTGCTCGCACAACGCCGAAACGATATGCAGAGCAAGTTAGACGACCTCTCCGAGAGCTCCCAGGCAGCAGGTCTCACAGTCAATGTAGCGAAAACTAAGTCTGTGGTAGTGAACACTGACAATTCCACCAACTTTACTGTAGCGGGACAACAAGTGGAGCAGGTAGCCGTCTTTCAATATCTTGGTAGCCAAACAACGCCCGATGGTGGTACCAAGACTGATATAGCCACACGGATCAGGAAGGCCAGGGGTGCCTTTGCAGGTCTGCGAAACATTTGGCGCTCAAACCAGATCACTCTACGTACGAAAACCCGAATCTTTAATTCAAACGTTAAATCCGTACTGCTGTATGCCTGCGAAACGTGGTGCGTCTCAGCGGAGACAACGCAAAAACTGCAGGTATTCATTAACCGGTGCCTGCGATATATTATTCGTGCCTGGTGGCCTGATAATTGGATATCCAATGAGGAACTCCATCGTCGGTGTCATCCACGGCTGATAGCCACAGAAATTCGTGAGCGTAGATGGAAGTGGATCGGACACACCTTGAGGAAAGGAGCGAACGAGGTTTGCAGAGCAGCACTCGACTGGAATCCACAAGGACAGCGTAGAAGAGGCAGACCCAGAGGCTCATGGAGACGGAGCTTAGCCAACGACATCCGGGCTGTAGACGAGAACCTGTCCTGGCGACAGATAAAAGCCATGGCAGGTAACCGTCAGCACTGGAGATCTCTGATTTCATCCCTTTGTTCTGCCGGACCGGCGGACATGGACACATAAGTAAGTTAGTAAGAGAAAAAAGAAAAAGAAGACAAAATTTTATATTTTCAGGCATATTTTCTTTCTTCATGCTACTACCAACGAAACAAAAAAAAGTTTGCTCCAATACGTTGTGAAGTTTCTGAGAAAAAGGTACATAGAGTTTGAAAATCGTGGTTTTCCAGGAGCGGCGTTTTATTCCACTGAAGTTGTTCCACGCCGCATTGAAATGCTTATATGTATGATCGTTTTTAGGCCACATCCCGTGATCGGATCATTACAAGTTTAGTATCAAAATAAGCCGAAAAGACTGCAGAATCAACATCTGAAACAAAAAATAATAATTATTTCAAAATTTTTGGTCGTTCATGTTCCCTTAACATTACAGATTTTGTAGTATTTTCGGTATAACTGGTTGCCACTTGCTGAAATTGTATTTCAGTCACGCATTTCTACAGTAAAGTTAGATTTTCGCATATTTTATAACTAGCTGTAATCCGCGTGCGTCGCCTCGCGCCTAATTGAGAGCAAATCGGAGGTACGTTACGTAACGCTAACGCTATGTAACTCAATGAGGTGCAACCACGATACTTTTGCTCGTCTTGAATGCAATCTGAAGGTATGATTGGTTTGAGTCTTTGCTAATGTGGGCGATTGTTACCACGAAAATATATTGCGCCCCTCGTTTTGACTACAGACAAGGCTCTTATATATAAAGCTGAAGTTGAAGCTCCAAAAAGTTACTTACTTACTTACTTACTTACTTACTTAATCAGCGCCAGGCCGTGGTTCCCTCTGCTGTACGTAGAAGTCGCCTCCATTCCACTCGGTCCATGGCCGCAATTCGCCACCCACGTAGTCTGCGTAGGGTGCGCGCCCCGCCGTCTCGTTCCAGTCGGATCGTTATTGAGAACTTTTTTAACCGGGCTGTCATCCGACATCCTCACGACGTGCCCAGCCCATCGCAGGCGACCGATTTTTACGGTGTGAGCGATGGGTGGTTCCCTAAGCAGCTGTTGCAATTCATGGTTCGCTCGCCTCCTCCACGTTCCGTCTTCCATCTGCACTCCGCCGCAGATGGTGCGCAACACCTTCCGTTCGAAAACCTTAAGGGCGCGTTGGTCCTCCACGAGCATGATCCATGTCACATGGCCGTAAAGGACTACTGGTCTAATCAGCGTCTTGTAGATTGTTAACTTTGTGCGGTGGCGAATTTTGTTCGCTCGCAGCGTCCTACGGAGTCCAAAGTAGGCACCATTTCCTGCCATAATGCGTCTTTGTATTTCTCTGCTGGTGTCGTTGTCTGCGGTAACCAGTGAGCCCAGATACACGAACTCTTCTAGCACCTCGATTTCATCACCGTCTAAATGAATCCGGGGAGGGAGGTCAGCATTCACTTCTCTAGAACCTCTTCCTTTCATGTATTTTGTTTTCGATACATTAATGACAAGTCAAATCCGTTTGGCTTCAGCTTTCAGTCCGATGTACGTTTCCGCCATCCTCTGATGGAATCTAATGGAGGTTCAACATCTGATTCAGATCCAAAATATGGCCGAAATTAACTAAAAATGTAGTCCAAAATCCGGTCCTGAATCTAGTTTTAAACTATTCCTAAATTTATTACAAAAATTGGAACAAAATATGATTAAAAATGTAGTTCGCAAGCTAACCCAGCTGCAGAATCTGCTTCAAACTGTTTTTATTAGCGACACTTTACACCCGTAATATGGTGGTTATTGGTTTAAAATTTGATCAAAAATGTGGCCCAAAATCTGATTTATATTTTAGTTCAGTTGAAAAATTTGGTCCCGAATTTGATTAAAAATCTGTTCCAAAATCTGATAAAATATGTGGTCCAGTATCGAGGCAGGGTCCATAATTTGGTCCAGGTCTAGAATTTGGTAGAATCTGGGAAAATTCATAAAAAAATTTGGACCAAAATATTATCTACAATCTTGTCGAATCTGCTAAAAATGTGGTCCAAAATCAAATCTGAAATCTTCAGGTCCTCCAAAAGGTGGTCCTGAATCGAGACGTGGTCCACAATCTAATTCAGGTCCAGAATATGGTCCAACATCTTACCCAAAATCTGCTCCAAATCTGATGAAATTGTGGTTCAGAGTCAGATGCAGGTGCAGAATGTGGTCCAGACCAGGTCTAGAATGTGGGTCCAAAATCTAATCCAAAATCTGATCCAAAATCTGGGCCAAAATCTGATAAAAAATGTGGTTAAAAAAATGATGGCCAAAATCTGATAAAAAAATGGAGCTCGAAAAATCTGTTCTAAAATGTGGTCCAAAATCTGTTCCGAGATCTAATAAAAAAAGTGGACCAAAATGTGGTCCAGGTATAGAATTTGGCCCAAGTTCAAAATCTGGTCTTAGTCCAGAACGTGGTCCAATATCTGGTTCAAAATTTTATCAAACAGGTGGTCCAAAATCTGGTCGAAATCTGCTCAAAATTTTTTACAAGATGTGATACAAAATGTGGTCCGCAATGTAAAATCTCATAATGAAATAATAACCCTGGAAGGTTGTTTTATGTTGTAAATGTGCCTAACATAGTGTTTTAGTATCCGCAGATGATGAGCGAAGACCAGTAGTAGCTCGAAACGTCCGGACTAACTGGTAATTTAAATCTTCATACTTATTTCGCCGAAAAACGTCAATTAAATCGAACAAACAAACCCTGGAAGGAACACTGATTTAAGAAACGTGGGAGTGCTGAATTGGGTCTTCGCCAAGGGCACCACAACTTCACGCTACGGCTCTGGTGGTAGGTGCAAGACGTGGAAGCCAGTAGCTGAACAGCTGGTTTGATACCGAATACCAGAGAGTGACATATGAGAAGAAGCAGGCCAGGAATGAAGAGAAGAATAGGGAGACAAAAACTGAATAAAAACACTCGCCGGCGTGGAGTACAGTTTCGCTTAGAACTATGTTAAAATTGCGGATAGGACGTCAGTGGCTTTCGTGACTTTACTTACATGCTTTTTAATTTTGTGTATGATGTCGATATCATCATATTTATTTATTTATTTACCCAGCTAGCATTTTCATATGTATAAAAAGGTAAAAATCAGC
This sequence comes from Sabethes cyaneus, assembly GCF_943734655.1. Taxonomy (NCBI): domain Eukaryota; kingdom Metazoa; phylum Arthropoda; class Insecta; order Diptera; family Culicidae; genus Sabethes; species Sabethes cyaneus. Next base: position 69,108,915 of record NC_071354.1, read on the forward strand.
ATTACGTACAGATATACATGCTAAGTAAATCGTATTTCATGCGCAAAATTGGCATATCCGTACTATTTTGGAGGCGATATACGTGATTACGAATAATTTTGAGCGTTACGACTATATAAGTATTCATATACGATAATATCCGATTAAGCGCGAGTCGCTCCGTACTACTCTACGATTTTGTGCTGAAAATCGTATGTATGTCAGTCATTATCATTATATACGACAGAAAATCGACTTGATCCCACTTTATCCAGCTTAAGTTACGATTTCGAGTTTGTTAGGAGATATTTACGATAGTTTTCGTACATTGATATACGAGTTGGTGCTAGCTGGGTATTAACACTTGGGACTTTCAACCGTTGGTTGCTTCGACCAAAATCATCATATTTGAGAATCTACATTTTAATGTTGCAAAATGTTTAAGGAAAGGAAACAATCCAAGATTGCTACCCTGCGGTACTTCTGGCTCGTTTGCAAACGTTGATCATACATCAGCATAACTTAATTTGCAATTTATAGAAACATAAAAGGAATGAAAACTCTGTTATTGTACAACATGTTTGCCACTAAGGCAATAGCCTATTTCCATATCCAGTCCTTTTCAACCGGAACGAAAACATTTTACGATTGATACTTGAGACCATTCTAAACCTATGTATGTACGTCATATCTTTGCATTGAATGATAACTTACATCTTCGTGGGACGTCATTTCAACGAAAAGCAAATAGCCGCCTCTTCGAAAGTTAGAAAAGGTAGCATTTTCATTAACAACCAGATTAATAACGGTTCAATGAGTTCAAGTGTGGTACCTTTCCGTCAAATCCATATAGATACCGAATTTCATCAAGACAAAGTTCGCAGGAATTCCCACAAAGGTTACAATGTTCCCATAATTAGCATACTTCGGAAGGACAAGAGTAAACCAATTCATTGAGTCGAATCAACCAAACCGGTAAATACACGGAAAGGGTTCGCATGCGGTGTAGCTATCTATCTTGCATCATTATGGCCCGGTGAAAATCAATATTTATATTTATTCTCGTGTTTCTCTTTGCGAGGGGTTGAAAATAAAAGGTAGAAGTAGTGACAGACAGTCGAATGAGGTCGGAAAATTGTTTCTGATGTGTTTATTTTGTCTTTTCCCAGCTAACTCGGAGCGGTGCGGATCGGAAGGAGCAGGTTCTTGCGCTGAATTGATGTCATAAACACTGTCACAGGCTGTTGAAGTTTTGATTCACGTCATAGCCTTACCGGCGGCCGCCAACCTCTTCGGCACTACCCATCAAGTAAGGCGAACTATCTTGCCTGCAAAGCCAATATTGTGATACTCAACATTGATTCGTACGTTTATCCAGCAAAAAGGATCGTTCAAATGATAGGTACACGAGCTAAAAGTGGTTTTGGTTGTACTGCTCGGCGAAGGAAGGCCTCATTTAGCTAGACAAATAAAACTTGAACCCTTCCCATCATTCGAAACATTTCGGGTTCTGGATTTAGCAGTTCATACTCTACCATTCGCCACATTAATTGAAAATGCATTCATCCAAGAAATGAGAAATTTAGCGTAACAACTGGAGGACAGTTGTTGTTCCAGTTATAAATATATATCGGTGGCATGGCCAACAACGTGACCAACCCAAGAACTGCTGTTGTTACTAGCTGAGGGTTGTGAAAAAGTTTGGATGTTTTGAAATTCGAGTCGCCTGAAGACCAACTTGACGTCTCTATAGAAGAATCTTAGATTGGTGTATTTGATAAATATAATGTCAACAGTTAAAGTTTCCTTATTTTTATGTTGAGACAAATAGAATTGCGGGTTGATTACTCAAATATTTTTTTTATTAATAGGAGGACTATTTTGCATTCCTGAAATATTAATATTAATCGGTTCTGGGTTATTAAGGTAGGCAGCTTTCCAAGCGATATCTAACAATCTTTTTTTCGTCTTGATTAAACAGCTGCTGAAAGCAGTAATGTTGGGCAAAAACTAAAACGAAATAAAGAACGGATGCAGCTCATAATATTGAAATAATATATAAAACGAACCCGAAGTGATAGCAAAAAACTATATTCATCACTTGTTTTTGCCCAATCATTCTACGGCGGTGACAGTTCGCCATTAGTTTTGCGATCCACCCATAGATAATGTATTGGAATCTCATAAAATATGACGTCAACCGAATTAAATTACTCAAATTAAGTAGATTATGGAACATAATCGTTTTACTTGATTTCTGTTTTATAACCACCAAAGATCTTAGAACAAAAGTCATCCGACCATTTAGCGGAATGTTTCGCTTTCATTTTGCAATGATATTAATTTTGCACGTTAATAAGAGCGGAACATTTTTTTCGCGTATTGGTAGATAGAAACCGACACGTGTCAAGCGAATAGCGAAAAGCAGTTAAATAAATATTGTCTGAAATAAACCGAAAAAACACGCCCATTGATGGGTATTAAAATGATTCACATTGGTTACTGAATTTTTTTAGTCTTCTTTGATCAGGATGTTGTGAAAGGAAAACATTCATCGGATTTGCAAATATATAGGGATTCGGATGATCGAACTGTGCATATTTTCTATAAAAAATCGCTCGTTTACTAGTTTTTATTTTAGTTGTTTATTTGCAATATCGCTCGAATCTATTCTAGATATGTATTTGGCCATTTACTTTTTATTAAAAATCTACGTACATCTGTTTCAGAGAAAAATTGTATTTAAGCTTAATCTAATGTTAAACTGCTTTTGTGGTTGAAGTTCAGCCATTGAATTATTCAATAAACATTCCAATCGATAAAGATATAGGCTTTTAACAATACCCCATAACCGATTGTCTGTCAATCATAAAATTCCCAAACAAATTATTTTTCCCGGTAGCAGTAGAGTTTCATCTATTCCAGCAATAAATTAACGAATGTTCAATAATTCAAACAGTAATTTATCGCCACGGACAATCGCACATTTCATGCAAAATTACTCCTCAACATATCGGGACAGCATCGAAGAACAAAAACCGAAAAAAACACGTCTCTTCTGTTCGGATCCATAATTCAAAAAATAAATCAACCCTTGACACAACCCAGAGATAGCCGTCAAAATTGCTAGACGAAGAGTAATGGATCGCAAGTACCCCATCCTCCCGGGGAGGGGACCGCACCGATGATGATCCGCCACGGTCGTCGGTGCGGTGGTCAATTCGGTGGCATCTTTCCAGGCCGAAATTCGATGACCGTTCGACGCGCGCGCTTGTTCGCTCGCTCCAGCAGCCATTGTCATTTCGCGTTACCGATGATCCTGTCCGATTCCGGAGCCAGAGCACTGTAAAATTAAACGTATACTGTGCGGTGCCTTCCCATTACTGGCTGCGGTGCGAATTTAAACAGAAATCTATTATTTTATGCAAATCAGCAGATATGCACACCCACGAGCTGAATGTCCCCCCCCCCCCTTCCAAAGGAAGTGAAGAGGAAAAAGTCTGCCGGGCGTGAAGCGCGCAACAGGATAAAAGCCTCTCGATTCGGTCAACATCGCAGTTCTAGGGTGGTCTGGGCGGTCACACTACTACCGTCCGGGACAAATGGGAGATTCATTACTTGCAGTCTGGAACAGGGATAGTCAAACCGGCAGATCGGAATAACAGTATGGTTTATTTTGTACCTGTTAGAACAATAAATATTTGGTACATCTATCGGGACTGCCCGGGCCCGGTACCGGGTTTATTTATTGACCATTTCGAAGTCGGTTGTACATTTTGCATCAATTTTGACCACTCGACTGATTGCACATGCACACACTGCGAACTGTTGGCCAATTTCGTGGTCCGATCTGATCGCGATGGGACATAATAAAACTTTTATAATTATTTATTGCCCCTCGTCGGCTCCCGCGGGACAAATTTCACCGCTACTGCACTGCACGTGTGTATTTATTACTGTCGGCGTAGTTATATGCACACGGGTGTACCGCCGGTGCTTAAGCGCAAAAGCTTTTAAGTCACTGTTTGGAGTAAAAATTTCTGTATATTTTATGACTTCGTACAGAAGTACAATAAAATTCAAAATCATATTCAGGAGTCGTAAAAGCTGCAGGATCCTGAGAGAAAATACAGAACTATTACTACGGAGGTAATAAAGTAATACACGAAAGACTAAACAAAGCTACAATATGGAAGAATACATGAAAGATACGAAAAAATTCCAGAAATTTGATGAAAAATTAACATTAAAAACACTAGGAAGGCACTGGAAAACACAAAGAAAAGCACACAAAATAATATAAATGGTACAATAGAAGATCATAAAGGGTACGAATAAAACAATAAAAAATTGCAAGGATTTTTTTTATAGTTTAGTCACGTTTATTTAAATTAGTATTTACAGTTCTAGCAAGGATAGTACTGGAAAGGAATTAAAAACAAGCAAGAATGGTATGAGAAATATCGAGATGGACTTTTTCCCGTCAATTTCATTGACCAGTTTACCCAGTTGATTTCGTTCTGTACTAAATTTCTAAATTTTTTCTAAATATCGTTGACCAATAGTCCTTGGTCCATTGCTTCCATATGTCGCTCGCTAAGTGTTATTTGGTAGGTGCTTAAACTTTGGTTTCCCAAGATGAATATGAATAAGATATGAATCGGAAAATTTTTGTTTGCTGTTTTTACCAAGCGAATCACTCGTTCCCAGTTACCGCCCATATGTGCTTAGTCGGATGGCATCATCGGTCAACAACTTGTAGTAATGTTCGAAAAGCCCAGATAACACAAGGTCGTAATAAAAAGCACACCTTAAATCGTATGCAAGTTGATTTTACATTGGAATTGTATAATGATTAGAGTATGTCAAAACAAAGTGAAAAATAAGTTGTTTTGCAGTCGTGCGTGTACTCGTAAACAACTTATGACTGTGATTGTAAAGCAGTATAGATGATTGTAATATCAAGTTATATTTTAATGATATATTCAGGAGTATTAAGTTGCGTGTTCTAAGAACCGCTGTATAGAGTGCAAGATAGAATTAGAAATGACTATCATAACTTTCGCACGTATATTGCCTCCACTTTGGTATTTATATGTTCTAATGTGGTGTGAAATATAATTTATTCGTGCAGATATGGTTTCGTATTTCTCAGTTGCAACCGAGATATACAAACCAAATTGGGCCAAATTAGGGCCCTCAGTTTCACGTTTGCTCCGTGAAAATTGGCCTAATAAACAATTCGTTCTTCCGGCCTTCTCGGTGAATTAAAAACAGGGTTTCTAGCGTGTAAGTAATGGTTATGTGGTCCTTGATGGGCCAAAATGTTTGAGTGGATCCACAAGGAGAGTAGTGTGCGTATTCCGAGGCTTGGAGAATCTCCCTCCATTGTGAGGATATCGTAACTAAATTGGTTTTCTACTAAGCCGCTCCAAAAACTTCAGTAAATTGGTTGTTTTAGTTTTAATTCAGGATTGTTTACTAGAAGGCCATTTAACACTTCGAAACGAACAATTGAAAAGGGCCTAAGTTCAAATTGTGAATAAACCGAGTGAGGGCTATACTTTACAGAGCTAGCATAGAAAAATTTTTGGTTTGTTTATATTTTAGACTTAAGTCTTTATCAATTGTTGGTTTTGGTTAGCTGAATTTTACAGCAAAAATATATTTCAAATTAAGTGCATATTGAAATAATTTCGAACAAACCAAAATTATATGTGATAGACATATTATAAGAAACAAGGAAAGTTGTTGTTGTTGTTGTTATTGGTTTATTAGGACTTTCTAAACGCAAGGCGTTCATTCGAGTCCTCACTAGGAAAGTGCTGTATAAAAGATTGCGTACAAAATACAAAAAATTGTACTATGCATACAGTTTTGATACCTCGTGGCATGAGTTAAAGCCTAAAAATAAAAATAAGAAAACATTTCGAAGTTCGAAAACAGACACTGAGGAAGCCTGCAAGTCGTAGGCGAAATACGTATCTGTCATTGAATAAAATACACATAGTAGAATTAAATTGGATAAGTTTTCTTATTTTTATTTTTAGGTTTCGTATTCTACTAAGACGCTCCAAAAACTTCAGTCAATGAGTTAAAGACTAATATAAGAAAAAACAAAAATCGATCAGAGTCTACAGTCTACAGGTAACAAAAAAGATGTCAGCGGGGTGCAAGCAAAATAAAATTCAATACAGAAAGACATAGGATAACTATAAAAAAGTTGCATTAAAGGTATGTATAATAAACATAGAAGAAAAGATACGTAAAAGTACTGAAATGATAGAAAGAAAGTACAAAAAATCTATACACTTTTAATTAATTAATACTACTAGAAAGGGCTCATGAAAAGAAGAAATACCGTCGAAAGATAAAAAACTACAATACGATAAGGGACAAGTAAAAAAAGCACAATAATAGATTAAGGAATGTACAGAAAAGGTAAATAAACTTAGAGAGTGATGATACTGATAATTACCAAAAGTCAAGGAAAAATACCAACAAAGTTATGGACCAACCTGATGTTTTGCTGTCTTGACCTTTTTAATGAGGTCAGGCATTATTTATTTTTTATATCGCTAATTTATTCCAAGAGACTGAGAACATAGGAAAGTAATGAATTTTTCCCTAGCGGAAAATATTGGGTTTGAACCCAGTTAAAATTAGCTTCCATTGTATCTTGGTTCAAATCGTTTAGTTTTAGGAAAGTTTCGAGAAAGTTTCAAAAAAGTACACGAAAATTTCAGCATAGTTTTAAGAATGTTATAAGAAAGGTACATATAAGAAAGGTGTAAGAAAAACAAGGCTGGTCCGATCACTTTGACTCAATTTTGATTTTTTTGGCAGTACCGTCTCAGCGGAGCAAAATTAGGTATGGGAAATTCGTAGAACTAGTTATTATCTACCATTTTGCTGAATAAAGTTTTGCTGTATCTTCTGTAGTTACGGAGCTACAACGCCAGTATCTCATTGGTAACTAAATTAACGTTCACTTAGTTAATTATGAGGTATTAGCATTTTAGCTCAGTAACTACAAAAGATACCGCAAAACTTTATTCAGCAAAATTGTAGATAATCACTACTTAGTTCTACAAATGTCCCATATTTGACTGTCAAATTTGGCATGGCTGAGACGGTACTGTCAAATGAATCAAAATTGCGTCAAAGTGATCGGACCATCCCTGAAGAAAGGTACAATCGGTTCAAAAAAGTTTCAAGAGAGTTTCAAGGAAGCTTTAATAAAATCTCAATAAGTTTCCAAACAATTTTCATGAGCAACTTTGAGAAATTTTCAATGAAGTTTTAAATAAGGTACATGAAAGCTTCAAAGGAGTTTCAAGAAAGTTAATGGAAAGTTACAAGAAAGGTACAAATAAAGCAGGTGCAAGAAAGGTACAAGGAGGGTCAAGGAAGGTACAAGAAGGGTATAGAAAAAGCACAAGAAAGGTACAAGAAAACTAATAGTACAAGGAAAAAGTACAAGATGGATCCAAAAAAGATACCAGAAATGTACAAAAGAGATACAAGAAAGTTTTAGAAAAGTTCCAAGAAAGCTTCAGAAAAGCTTCAAGAGAGCGTCAAAAAAGTTAAAAAAGCTTTAAAATAGTTTCAAGAATGCTTTAAGAAAGTTTCAAAGAAATTTAAGAAAAACTTACTAGAAAGCTATGAGGAAAGTTCTAGAAAAGTACAAGTATAAGTATTTTGTTTAAGAAATGTGAGAAAGAAAGGCACAACAAAGTGCCAACGTTTAAGATAAATTAAGGAAAGATTCAATAAAGTTTTAACCAAGTTTTGTGAATGTTTCAAGAAAGGTGCAGTGAAAATACAAGAGAGGTACAATAAAGGTACAAGACACGTACAAGAAAGGTACAAGAAAGGTATAAGAAATGTACAAGAAATGTACAAGAAAGGTACAAGAAAGTTTCAAGAAGGTTTTAAAAAGATTTCAAGAAAGTTCCAAGAAAATTTCAGAAAAGTTTCAAGAAGGTTTCAAAAAGGTTTCAAAAAGGTTTCAAAAAGGTTTCAAAAAGGTTTCAAGAAAGTTTCAGGGAAGTTTCAGGAAAGTTTCAACAAAGTTTCAAGAATGTTTCAAGAAAGTTTTAATTAAGTTTCAAGAAAGTTTCAAAGAAAATTCAAGACAGATTTAAGCAAGTTTCAAGAAAATCTCAAGAAGGTTTCAAGAAAAATTGAAAAAAAGTTTCAATGAAGTTTGAAATAAGGTAGAAGAAAGCTTCACAATAGTTTCAAGAAAGGTTTTTTATGAGAAAGATGCAAGAATTGTACAGGAAAGGTCAAGGAAGGTATAAGAAAGCTACAGAAAAAGCAAGAGAAGTGAAGAAAAGGATAAGAAAGGTACAAGATGGGTACGAAAAAAGTACCAGAAAGTAGTACAAGAAAGTTTTGGAAAAGATTCATGAATTGAGAAAAGCTTCGAGAAAGTTTCAAAAAGGTTTTGAAATAGTTTCAAGACAGTTTCAAGGACGCTACAAAAAAGTTTTTAGAGATTTCAAGAAAATTTTATGAAAATTTTAAAGAAGTGACAGAAAAGTTTTAATGAAGCTTCAAAACATTTTCTAAGAAATGTAACAGAAAGGCTTAAGAAAAGTACAAGGCTTAAGTACAAGCAAGTTACAAAACCCGAATTAATCCACCTAGCGGCGTGACCTAGCCTTTCTACTGCCTCAATAATCATTATTTAATTTCTCAGAAACATCTATAATTAACTTGACTATTTTCTTCAATATCCGTTCCGTATTCCTGAAATTCCTCAAAAATTTGCCAATAAAATTCACAACGTATTGCGTAGAATAATTATATTTTCTTTCCTTCGGTGCGTAAATACTTGTAAGCGTCATTTATGTTACTTAATGAACACCTTATTTAGTTTTATAATATTTACGTGATTGATAGAAAAATAATGTTAACTCAAAAGATAATTTATTCAGACTTGAATGAATATATATAGAAAATTAGAAATTAACCCTCTAACGGGTCTACAGACGGCCTTAACTTTCGGGTTTCAGAGCCACATACGAAACTTTTTTTGAATTGATAAAAAAGAAGTAAAACAAAAAGTTATTTATATCCTTTAATTCTACTACTGTGCTCTATTGATAAATACGTATTTCGGTCTCGACGTGTGACCTTCATCAGTATCTAACTAACTTAGACTGTTTTGTTTTGAATTGACAATATGAAATATGTGTTCATAGCAGATGTTTTGATATTTTGATATTAATACCATGCGTTCAAAAGTTAGCATCTTTGAAAAACAAGAGTTCAGAATTTTTTATTATACTTCGCTTTTGAAGAAAAAGGATATCTACAACAAAATGATTAATCTGAAAATTTTACTATTAGTTTGCTTGGCTTCAATTTTGCAACATATCTGGATTAGAAAAAATAACTGAATAGAGCATTAGATATGAAAAAGAGAAATTTCTTAGCTAGTGCTCCTTCAGATAATTATTTTTGCATACAAATCTAAACTTGAGCTTCTTTTGAATGTACCTTCATGAAAAGATAGTCATTAGCTTGATCGCATCGTTTTTACAATGTTAGAGGGTTAGGAAAACAAGACGAGGTCGAAGAATAGTGCAAAAGTTGCGCCATAAACATGCTTGAGAATGAAAAATATGATCGACATGATTTTCTGCGCTTGTCATTTTGGATTTATTAAAACATGATACATGACATAAGACATCTGTCCTTTAAAATGTCACTAACGAAAACAAACCTTACAAAATTACTACCGCGCAACGTTTACTTCCTATTTTTCATATAACATTTCTAAGCTCTAATATCTAATGATTGAAAAGAGCATCTATTGATGCGCAAAATTTGTTTGAAATTTCTATACATTTATTTGGTAAAATCAACACACTTTAATCCTATACACCACTTTACCTACATGCTTAAATCAACTGCTTTTTTCGCTTTTTGCTTTTCTTGTACAATTGTGAGTAACAGCAAGAGAAGAAAATGACAATTGAAATCTGAAATCAAAGAAAAGAAAAAACTTTTCGATTGAATCCTACTATTTAATATTTATTTGCGACAGATACGTAGTTCGCCTACGACGTGCAGGCTTCATCAGTGTCTGATTTCAAAGCGTATACGTATCTGTCGCGAACGAATATTAAATAGTGGAATTTAGTCGGTAAAAGTTTTTTCTTTTCTTTAATTTCAGAGTTCGTATTCCACTAAGAGGCTTCAAAAACTTCAGACAATTGACATGTTTCTAACTTTTCTTGAATTTCAATGCAAATTTAAAAATTGCAAATTGTCATCACATACACACTTACATACATACATACATACATACATACATACATACATACATACATACATACATACATACATACATACATACATACATACATACATACATACATACATACATACATACATACATACATACATACATACATACATACATACATACATACATACATACATACATACATACATACATACATACATACATACATCCATACATACATACATACTTACATACATACATACATACATACATACATACATACATACATCACACACATTGAATACAATCAACATTTGATTGATATGTTTTGATTTCACACGTTTTAACGGTTTTATATACGGTGCTCAAGTGTTAAAGTTTGAATAACTTTTGAATGAACCGTCCGATTTTCAATAACTCGGTTTCGTTTGATAGATCTCAGCAGTACTTTTCAAATAATAATAAAATGTGTGATGTTTTTCATTGAATTAATGTTTATATGTTTCAAAAATATGTATTAAATGCTATTTTTTCCCATTTCTTTATGTAACTTTCAAACTACAAGTCCAATCGTCATGAAATTTGGAACTTAAGGGTTTGCAAGACTCCTCTTTCATATGCAATCAATTTTGTTCAAATCGGTTAAGGGATCTATGAGATAATGAAGTCCCATATTTTTCATATTTTTATACATAACTTTTGAACTAAAAGTCCGATCAGTATGAAATTCAATAGCGACCAATGGGACACCTAGACCTTTCATTTGACACTAAGAACATTAAAATCGGTCCAGCCATCTCCGAGAAAAGTGAGTGAGATTGAAAGCGTTACATACACACACACACACACACACACACACACACACACACACACACACACACACACACACACACACACACACATACATACACACGCAGAAAATGCTCAGTTTTCGAAACTGAGTCGAGTGGTATATGACATTCGGCCCGCAGGACCTTCTTTCCATTTCCGGTTTTCCAAGTGATTTCTATACCTTTATACTATATATTTATATAGTAGAAAGGCAAAAAGGTGCAAACAAGTTTTAAAAACGTTTTAGAAAAGTACTAGACTAAATAGGTACAAGAAAATTTCAAAAAGCTCAAGAAAGCTTAATGAAGATTTCAAGAAACTTTCAAAAACATTTCAAAAAAGTTTCGAGAAAGATTCATGATAGTTTCAACAAAGTTCTAGTAAAGTTTTAAGAAAGTTTCAATGTAGTTTAAAGTAAGTTTTAAGATACTTTCAAGAAATATGCAAGAAATGTACAGTGAAAAGCACAAAAGAAGCACAAGAAAAGAGTACGAAAAGCACAAGAAAGGTACAAGAAAGGAAGAATGTTAGTGAAAAGTAGAAAATATGTAAAAACGCGACAAGAAAGGAACAAAAACAGGAAAATTTTAGTTTTATGATAATACCCGTAAACGTTGATACTCCATTAATATAAAGTACAGAAATTAGGTCACTTAGCAAAACAAAGCAGATGCTTGATTTCGCTGTCAGAACTTATTCTACTGTTGTTTTATTCCGAAGGCTTTGCAGATAGTTGCTAGATTAAAGGACAGTTGCGGGGCCAGAGCTACGATCCTATGGATACCTGGAACCTCTCCCAGTCGAGATTCAAACGTAGGCTGACAGGATTGTTAGACTAGTGTCGTACCTCATGATGACTGGGAGATGTCTATCGTCCTTTAAGCAAATACTAAACGACAACCTTTTAAGGTTGACGTTGCATTCACATTAAACATGTTTGCCATTTACTACGCTTGCTGGTGGTCCATACGAAAGGTCCAAATTTGTATCATTTTTGATTTCCAAAGTATTTCAGAAAACGACTCGTGACAACGGTATTTGCCTGACCGTAGCAATGGTTTTGTTATATTCCTCAAATTGTTATTTACGTTCTCGTTCTCAAGTCTAAAATAATCGTTAATATTAGAGCACGGCAGCTGCAGAAGATAAAACTAGCCTCTCAATTGCCGCGAGTGGTGTGGCAAATAGCGCTGTCTTGCGGAAATCACATGCCGGCTAGATTCAATGCATACAATTGGAGCAGCAAAAGACCGAAACCATCGATCGATAACGGGTTCCATTGAAAGTATTGTGGCGGTCATCTTTAACTTTCATAAAGTACGAACCATTAATTCTGCAAGCCATGAATCATGAAATTACATAAAATTCCACGGACCGTGGACCACGGTATTATTAAAGTGTATTGCACGGTTTTCCGAACCAACGATTCCAACGGGACGCTGAGCTCGAGCTCTGACTGGCCAGTGCAGAACTCATACAAGCCGGATGAAATCGAGCTGTCGCGTCCAGTTCTCCGGACCACAGACAAATTGATACAAGTGTCAGTCTCGTTTCGTGGACCACCCGACGACGATGAGTCACAGTGAATCGTTCTTGCTTGTTTCTGATAGGGGTACAACAGCAGCGAGCCCACCACGCACCCCGCACACACAATAAACAATGCAAGTTTCAGCAGTAAATGCACAACTAGGTGGTTGGACACTGGTTGCAGCGCAGCCTCCGGGCGAGCTGCAACACATTTCGGTGTGTTCCGAAAAGTGCAACCGGTCGCGGTGGATCGGACGGGCTTGAGTATCTATCGCACTGCTCTGGCTAGCTGGTAACACAGTGTGGTTGAAGGTGGAGATCTGACTGAATGTGTACGTGTATATTGTTTCCGCTTTTGTTAAAAGGATTTTAAATGTCACTGGGGTTGGAGCTTGTTACCGGGGCGAATGCGACAATAATGATACGCTATTGAAAAGTTTAACCATTTTAACTTCAACAATCGATTGGGATATTTATTCTTGACTGTCGAGTAACGCATAACCACATAATCGAAAGCAACATTTTATTGGACTTTGCTTTAGTTTTGTCAAGTTAGTGGTTTTAAGTTTGGGTAGTGGAGTGTAAACATTTTATTAAATCAACTGTTTTTAAAATAAACTATTCGTCTAAAGGTTGGGTTTGAACTTTTGGAAACAGAACTACTGCTGGCTACAGTTGGCTACGGTTTATAACTAGACCAATGGAAAAGCTTATAATTTACATCAAAGTGGGGAAAACAATCAAGCATCACCCTTATCAGCAGGTATCTCATAGCCAAAGCCCCAAAGGTATTTGCTTCATTGCCTTGTAGTTAATAGGTTTTGCCCTAAAAAGCCTTTTCGATATTAGTGGTAGTTTCGGTTATTAGAGCTACTCGAACCGTGATCGATGAGTCGATAATGAAATTTTCGACAATCCAGAAGGTGTAGCCGAATCTGCTGGTGAAGTGTGGCAAAGGGTGTTTGTTGAATATGCGGTTTCATTTCGGGAGGTACTGGCTTTCACATTGGAGGATGGATGTGCATGGATCGGTGAAAAACGTTCGTTTCCTCGCCAGTGCTGCATTGCAGAGAAGAGCAAACTAGTAACCCTACGGCTCGTTCGCTTTACAATGGTCCAGTTCTGCGAACTGACCCTTCTGGGGTGCTCCGCTCCATCACCAGTTTCGCTTCAACAGTTTCCGTTCGGTTCTGGCAACCCATGGGCAGAATTTCCGGCTAACCGCTTGAAAATGAAATCGTTTAATTGATTTATGTTCCCCACAACTTCTTTTGCTATTGCCTATGTTAAGTTTACGCACACAACTGAGCCGGGCTGTTTAAGTTTTTAGTTTCTATTCATGCGAAAATAAACCATCCGACAATTTATTATCAGAAATAGCACTTGGCACTTCGTTAATGGCCACAGACAGTTCTTAACCATGACATTCAGTGGTCAACTTTACGATAAAATTTGTTAACTGGACTGAGATCAATATTTCAAACGATGTAGCACGTAGTTTACAAAAGCGGTTGCTTTGCGAATGTGTTGATAAGTTGTAATGGGCACAAGCTTATAAGATAAATTGGTGCAGAATTTTTATCCTTTGAGTATTTGAATGGTTTGATCATATCAAGCAGATACAGAAAATTATGTCAGCAATATTTGTAATCAACTAAAACAATTTTTCACAAAGTGAAATTTAATTGATTGATATTCTGAGATTTAGAGACATTTTATGCGAATTCATAAATTGATCCGAAACTACCTTTTTGCTTCGGTTCGGAATTTTGGTAGAGCCAGTTTTAAAAACTATTGGAAAAATTCCCAAACTCTTGAACTGTACTTAGATGATGGACGTTGCAAAAGCTAAGATAATTAGATATCGAAGAGGCTCGTCAGAATATTGAACAGTATTTTAGAAATGCGGAGCTTTACGTTTCCATGATCATCGTGGTAATCAAAACTAGATGGTATTCTGCCAATTATTTTTAAGAAATGTTATTGTGTTCTCTGTGCACGTCTTACGGCAACTTCTAATCAGTCCAAATCATAATTGATATGCCCAGATACTTACAGAGAAACCAACTTATCCCCGTTAATCAAGAAGGGAGATCGTGGTGACAATGATTAGTAATGAATGATCTTGGTTAAGCACTACCTTTCGGAGATTCAGCATCTTTGGCTCGAGCAGCACGTTTCTCACAATCATTTCAGTGAAACTAGGTAATGCATCATCCAGCGAGTTTTGTAATCAATGTGGCGTCCCGCAGGGAAGCAATATTAGACTACTGCTGATTATCTTATTCTTTAGGAATGTGTGCACTGCACTTCCATGAGAATATAGAGATGGTCTAAAAAATTTTGTACGAAATAAATTATTTGATAAATGCCGTAAATCGACATCTTTGCGGATTTCCGTTGAAAGACTCAACTTCCAATTAGCGTGCGCTAGTGCGTGGTTATCGGTTGAATCGGCAACGAGTCAACGAATTTGGTCTTCCGGACTTGAAAATTGTTCAAAGCAAACTTTCATGATACTCGTTGAAACACTTTTCCTGGCAAAACTCTTCAGTGCTTCTACGTCATCAAGACTGCTACGGACAGTCGATACGGAAAGAGGCACACTCTTGATCCGGAAAGTGTCTCAAATCAACATTAATCCTGCTCCGCTTGCTCTTCGATAAGTGGAATTTCTTCATCAGGACCTTACAGTTGGTCTTATATTCGAGTTATTCTTGTCAGTTATCATCTGCTAATAAGCATTGCAAGAATTTTGGGAGGGTTAGCAGTAGTCGTATACTTTGCCGGAGTAGCTTTAATGTAACATTTGAGGCGAGTTGAATACCCGTCAGCTTGGATTTGCACTGCTTTCGTTATACTTATTGCTTACCTGGGTAGTCTCTACGATCGGGTACTACTTTCACGACCCTAAGCGGATGTACGAAAAAGATTCGCAATTAGACCGCGGCCTGGTATAGGAATGTGGCCTAGGCTGGAATCGTGTGAAGAAATTATGCAGAGAATTTGCACAGAATGCCTTGCTTATAGCACAAGAATTCTAATACGAGAATTCAAGAGCTGAATCCCCTGGATAACTATAACTCGGTAAGGGAATCGCCTGCACTATGAAATGAGAATCCTATGAATCCTCACCTAGCACCGCGTTTGCGGCCTCTTGGACGATCAAGCGTATCCTACTCTATCCGTTTTCGAGGGTCGAAGCATCTAGCTCCCCGGAAGAAGGCAGAGCTGCATCCAGTAGGCGCGCGTAGTTTTCGGGAACTCGCGAATTGTCTAATTGCCGAATGTTTAACCGAGGATAGCGGCTTTATCGTCGATAGTCTTGAGCGCACATGTACTGTTAGTAGGTAATAATCCGCGTCGATATCCGCCCCCTTAGGGAGCGCACGTTGGTGATGTTCGAGAAAAACTGGCCCTCGATGAGAATATGGTCGATTTAGTTCAAGGTTCGTTGATTAGGTGATCTCCAGGTGGCTTTGTGGATTTCTTTGTGGGAAAAGAAACTGCTTCGGATCACCGAGCCTCGGGAAGCTGCAAAGTTGATGCATCGTGTTTGTGTGCAGGCTATAGGGCTCGATCACCGAACTATACATTGCTTCCCTGCTGACTTGGGCGTTCAAATCCCTGACGACGACCTTGATGTCCCATGGTGAGCAGCTATCGTATGTTGCCTTCAGTTGCGCATAGAACGCATGCTTCTCACCACCAGGTCTACTTTCGTATAGACAATGCACGTTTATGATGGTGCAGTTCATTACGCGATTCTGCATTTTGCCCATCACTGCGAAGACCGTTCTCAGCTCGTTGGTCACTCCACCTCTCTGGAAACATTAGGCATTACCGCCACGAATCCCCCACACCTTCTCGCCTTTGCGAGTGATCTCCTGCAGTGCCTTGATGCCGTACTTTAATTTAGATATGTAGTCGTACTAGAGCCACGCAACTGAATCTCATGAAGGGGCTGCCATCTTACAATGCCGAGACAACACTGTTCCTCCTTCCCTGTTGGTATACGATATTAGTTTCCACCGGGGTTGGTTAGTCCGTCTCCCCTAAAGTTGCTCATATTCCGTCTGGAATTTATTTATTTACCCTGGATGCTAGTGACCTGCGGCAATGATGTAAATAGTGAATTATGAAGTTGTGCCAAGTTTATAAAGATACAGATTTGGCCAAGCGAGTAGATCACAATAAGATCTAGTGAGCCTGAGATGAGAATGATCAGCAATGACAATATTCTACACGGCTTTCGTTCGGACGATAGGCTACTGATGTCTGAAACCGGTAAGTAAAAGTAAGTTAAAAGTAATTTTGTTTGAACGTTTTGTAAGAGTAATAAGTATTGTTTCTTCACCGCGATTATATCTATTATTATTCAGCAGGGAACCTGAGAAATTTAAGGCAAATTTCGCATCTGCTGGGTGTGCGCTGCCAACGGAGGATGGTCGAGCAGCGGGTATTACGAGGTGATCGGAGAAGCCCCAGACCGAGTGCTGTGGAGACGACTTATGGCTTCGACATAGGATCG